>NW_027453842.1:450000-521819 GCF_040206685.1 Ascaphus truei
CGGGGTTTTAAGGATCTTTTTGTGTGGCCAACATACCGCATAGTGCACCCGCATTGCAACAAATAAATTGTAAAGGTGGTATTGCAATTCAAAAAGGTTTTTATAACATGGCTCTTTTTGTTATCATCATACTTTATGATCTTAGTTTTGCATACATACCTACACATTGAACAGTTTCCACATGAGAAAAAAACCTTTAGGTATCCCTCTTATGTTTGTATATTCTGATCTTGTTTGGAATAAGCTTGGTGACAAATGTGACGCTAGTGTCTGCGCTTTCCGATATGTAAATTTAGGGCCATTTTTTACAAACTTTGTTAAGTCTTTATCTAAAGCTAGTGTAGCCCAATGTTTCATGACTATGTCACGTATATTCCGAGCTTGGCGACTATATGTGGTGATAAATAACGGACACTTTTCCCCATATAATGAAGGTAAGTTATTTTTTTGTCTCTTTTGTTTTTTAAGAAGTAATGATCTATCCATAGACTTAGCTGACTCAAATGCTTCTTGGATATCTGTCTGAGTATATCCTCTTACCAGAAATCTATTTGATAGTTCTCTTGACTGTACAATTAAGCTCTCATCATTTGTGCACAATCTGCGTAGTCTTACGAATTGCACTTTGGGAATACTTTTAACCAGCGAGCGTGGGTGGCAGCTCTTGGCAGACAGTAGTGTGTTCCTGGAATTTGGTTTACGGAATATTTCTGATTGGATTTTCATGTCATGATCAATGTAGAGAAGGAGGTCTAGGAAACTAATACAATTGATGTTTTGTTCATAAGTAAACCTAATATTCAAATCATTATCATTTAATGTATTAGCAAAAGAATCCAGTGACGATTCATCTCCGTCCCATATCATTATGAGATTGTCTATGTACCGTTTAAAGAATATAATATTAGAACGATAAGTGTTATTACTGTGATATATAAACTGTGACTCCCAAAAACCCATAAATAAATTTGCGTATGATGGTGCAAAACTCGTGCCCATTGCTGTGCCTAATAATTATAAGTAAAATCGTGAATCAAATAGAAAATAATTATGAGTGAGTCAGAAAGTGATAGATTCTAAAAGAAAAGTGCAAAGTGAAGTGGATAATTGTGACTTATTAAGAAAGTGATTCACCGCTAATAACCCATGTTCATGCTGTATAATAGAATATAAAGAAACCACGTCTAATGTGACCCATCTATAATGTGATTTCCAGACCACATCCCCTAGATCGACCATGACATCCGCTGAATCCTTTATAAATGATGGTAGTTGGAACACTAATGGTTTGAGATAGCTGTCCACATACCGCGATAACCCATCTCCCAAAGATCCAATACTAGCCACTATAGGGCGGCCAGGAGGGTCGACCAGTGACTTATGGATCTTTGGAAGATGGTGGAATACCGGAATCACGGGATGTGGACAGCTCAAATAATCTACTTCCTTTTTATCTATTACACATAGAATTTTTCCAAAATCAATCAGTTCATCAAGTTGTAAGGAAAAATTGATAGTAGGATCCCCTGTAAGGGGTTTGTAATGAGTAGCATCATTCAACTGCCTCAGAGCCTCCTGTCTGTATTGTACAGTTGATATCCAAAATGTGAAGGGAGCGATTTTCAGGAACACCCCAAAAAAGAAACACAATAATAGTGTAATAAAATCACACAATGATGACTTATTAAAATCTTGGCTCGTATGAATCTTCTACTTACAAGAAGTGAAGAGTCAGCGTTTAGCAGGATAATGAAGAATCAGCAGTGATCAGGAAAGCAGGATTGAATATGTTCTTGTTCAGAGTTGTGGTCATGTAAGAAATATCAAAGGAAGACCATAGTATGGACCAATTGGCACAGGTTTATAAGAATAAAAAACATAAGAAATGTACTCACAATATGTACATCAAATGTAGACACATAAAGGTATCTTTTGCGGCGTGGTGAGAGTCTGGTCTTTCTGTGTAAAGCCTCCTCGGTCTGTCCGTGGTAACCGGCGTCTGACGTCACATCCTTCTGAGACGGACTGCTTCCGGTACAGCGGAGGACAGGAACGAGTGGTATGCGGATGGTAAGGCGGCACGAAAGGACTCTTCAGCCACGATCTTTGAGCAGGAACGGTCGCATGCAGTGTACAGGCTTAGCTCTACGCGTTTCGCTGATCTCACAGTCAGCTTCCTCAGGAGCAATATATCAACCCCCATGGGTCTATAGCTTATGTAGTATGTGCAATTAGCAATTAATTGGCGAATTAATCACAGGTTCTCTCTTAAAGGAGTACATAACCATGTGGTTCAAAATCAGACAAACATTTAAGATTTTATTCAAAAAATATAAATATAAAAATATGTTATTAAGCAATCTATAATATGATATAATATAATAATAGAAAACTTTATGTTAAAAAACGTAACTAAAAAGCTTAAGAAACTTAAAACAGATAAGCAGATACTCGTGATGTGATACATAAGAGATGGGAGAGAGGAGACAAAAAGGAGGCATTAGTATCTATTCATGGAGTCATATAATGTATAAATGCTATTATCAGTGAATACAGAGATAGAAAAAAGTGCGAGTAAACTAGGGGTGACAAACGGAAAAGCTGATCAAAGAAAAGGTGTGATCTCAAAGTCTGCATTGAGTCCGTTAGGTGTTAGAGTATTTAATCTCTGGATCCAATACATCTCACGTTTACTTAGATCACTATCTCGGCTACGACCTCTCCAATGTTGGATTACATTTTCAATGGGGGTGAAAATTAGACCTTTGGGGTTTGAATTATGACAGAGAGCAAAATGCTTTGAAACGCTGTGTGTCATTATGCCCCGTCTAATATTGCTGAGATGCTCAATAATTCGTTTTTTTATAGCTCTCTTTGTTTTCCCCACATATTGGAGCCCGCATGGGCATTCTAATAAGTAGATTACGTATTCCGTATTGCAGTTCATATATTCCTTGATCTTAAAAATTTCATTTTTATTATTTGATCTGAAATTTTTCTTATCAGTTTGCTTGTGCTCACAGGCTTTGCAGGTTGAGCATCCATAAAAGCCCTCTAATTTTTGAAACCACCCCTTGTCTTTATTTTCTATCTTTTTGAGAGCACTGGGTGCAATAATATTTTTCAAATTCTTTGCTTTTTTGAATATTATTTTTGGATTTTTTGGGATTTCATTCTTTAATATCGGATCATTTAGTAATACATGCCAATGTTTCCGAATTATTTTACCAATATTGTTTGCTTCTCTATTAAACGATGTCATAAAGGCTGTATCAAAATTATTTGTTGTATTTTTATTGTTGTTGTTTTATTCTTTATTAGAGTTTTCCTATCTAGAACCTTTGCTTTTTCGAAAGCTGTGTCTAAAACTTCTACACTATAATCCTTTTGAGTAAAGCGTGTTTTTAATATCTCGCATTGTTGTTCCAAAATTTCATCATCTGTACAGTTTTTTCGCATTCTTCTGTATTGATTAAATGGAACATTGTCCATCCATAATGGATGATGGCAGCTGGAACGTAGAATGTATTTATTACTATCCACGTCCTTGAAAAAAGATCTTGTTTTTAGTTTTCCATCCTGGACATAGATATTAAGATCCAAAAAATTCAATGAAGTTTTGCTTACAGTAGAAGTAAATTTTAGGTTATAGTTATTAACATTCATATTTTCCAAAAATAACTTCAGACTTTGTTCGTCACCCTGCCAAATAATAATGATGTCATCAATGTAGCGCCACCATAGAACAAGGTCCGACCCCAGACTATCACCATGCCAGATGTGATGCTCTTCCCACAATCCCATAAAGAGATTGGCATAGCTGGGGGCGAACCTCGAACCCATGGCGGTGCCACATTTCTGAACATAAAAAGTATTTTCAAACCAAAAGTATTTTTTATTGAGTATAAACGAAATACTATCCAAAATAAAATCTATTTGTGTGTTGTGAAAATTGGAGTCTTGATTCAGAAAATGTTTGACAGCTTCACAACCTAAATCGTGTTTGATAGAGGTGTAAAGGGAAGAAACGTCGATAGTCGCCATAATATATTCCTCTTTCCAGATAATACTCTCTAGAATTTGGAGAACATCGGTACTGATCTCACAGTCAGCTTCCTCAGGAGCAATATGGCAACCCCCATGGGTCTATAGCTTATGTAGTATGTGCAATTAGCAATTAATTGGCGAATTAATCACAGGTTCTCTCTTAAAGGAGTACATAACCATGTGGTTCAAAACCAGACAAACATTTAAGATTTTATTCAAAAAAATATATATATAAAAAGATGTTATTAAGCAATTTATAATATGATATAATATAATAATAGAAAACTTTATGTTAAAAAACGTAACTAAATAGCTTAAGAAACTTAAAACAGATAAGCAGATACTCGTGATGTGATACATAAGAGATGGGAGAGAGGAGTTTTCCATCAGCTCATAACCAAAGATTTTGAGAAACTAACTATGAATAATAAAAAATCAAAATTTACTAATAATTTGACCAAAGAAGAAAGGAGTGCATTAGAAGAAATTACAGAAAATACAAACTTAGTAATCAAACAGGCAGACAAGGGAGGGGGGTTGTAATCATGAACAGGGAAGACTACCTCAAAGAAGCTACACGCCTTTTGGGAGATACTGACACCTATGAAATTCTAAAAAACAACCCCACAAAACAATTTACTAAAGATCTCTTGGTACTTCTAGATAAAGGAAAAGAAATTGGAATTATAACAGAACAGGAATACAAATTTCTGTTTAATGAAACTCCTCAGTTACCAATTTTTTATATACTCCCCAAGATACATAAGTGTTTAGACAACCCCCCGGGGAGACCAATAATTTCCGGAATAGACTCCCTTACATCTAACCTATCAGCCTATATTGACAGCTTCTTACAGGAATACGTTAAATCTTTAAAATCATATCTAAAAGATAGTACCGATGTTCTCCAAATTCTAGAGAGTATTATCTGGAAAGAGGAATATATTATGGCGACTATCGACGTTTCTTCCCTTTACACCTCTATCAAACACGATTTAGGTTGTGAAGCTGTCAAACATTTTCTGAATCAAGACTCCAATCTTCACAACACACAAATAGATTTTATTTTGGATAGTATTTCGTTTATACTCAATAAAAATTACTTTTGGTTTGAAAATACTTTTTATATTCAGAAATGTGGCACCGCCATGGGTACGAGGTTTGCCCCCAGCTATGCCAATCTCTTTATGGGATTGTGGGAAGAGCATCACATCTGGCATGGTGATAGTCTGGGGTCGGACCTTGTTCTATGGCGGCGCTACATTGATGACATCATTATTATTTGGTAGGGTGACGAACAAAGTCTGAAGTTATTTTTGGAAAATATGAATGTTAATAACTATAACCTAAAATTTACTTCTACTGTAAGCAAAACTTCATTGAATTTTTTGGATCTTAATATCTATGTCCAGGATGGAAAACTAAAAACAAGATCTTTTTTCAAGGACGTGGATAGTAATAAATACATTCTACGTTCCAGCTGCCATCATCCATTATGGATGGACAATGTTCCATTTAATCAATACAGAAGAATGCGAAAAAACTGTACAGATGATGAAATTTTTGAACAACAATGCGTGATATTAAAAACACGCTTTACTCAAAAGGATTATAGTGTAGAAGTTTTAGACACAGCTTTCGAAAAAGCAAAGGTTCTAGATAGGAAAACTCTAATAAAGAATAAAACAACAACAATAAAGAATACAACAAATAATTTTGATACAGCCTTTATGACATCGTTTAATAGAGAAGCAAACAATATTGGTAAAATAATTCGGAAACATTGGCATGTATTACTAAATGATCCGATATTAAAGAATGAAATCCCAAAAAATCCAAAAATAATATTCAAAAAAGCAAAGAATTTGAAAAATATTATTGCACCCAGTGCTCTCAAAAAGATAGAAAATAAAGACAAGGGGTGGTTTCAAAAATTAGAGGGCTTTTATGGATGCTCAACCTGCAAAGCCTGTGAGCACAAGCAAACTGATAAGAAAAATTTCAGATCAAATAATAAAAATGAAATTTTTAAGATCAAGGAATATATGAACTGCAATACGGAATACGTAATCTACTTATTAGAATGCCCATGCGGGCTCCAATATGTGGGGAAAACAAAGAGAGCTATAAAAAAACGAATTATTGAGCATCTCAGCAATATTAGACGGGGCATAATGACACACAGCGTTTCAAAGCATTTTGCTCTCTGTCATAATTCAAACCCCAAAGGTCTAATTTTCACCCCCATTGAAAATGTAATCCAACATTGGAGAGGTCGTAGCCGAGATAGTGATCTAAGTAAACGTGAGATGTATTGGATCCAGAGATTAAATACTCTAACACCTAACGGACTCAATGCAGACTTTGAGATCACACCTTTCCTTTGATCAGCTTTTCCGTTTGTCATCCCTAGTTTACTCGCACTTTTTACTATCTCTGTATTAACTGATAATAGCATTTATGCATTATATGACTCCATGAATAGATACTAATGCCTCCTTTTTGTCTCCTCTCTCCCATCTCTTATGTATCACATCACGAGTATCTGCTTATCTGTTTTAAGTTTCTTAAGCTTTTTAGTTACGTTTTTTAACATAAAGTTTTCTATTATTATATTATATCATATTATAGATTGCTTAATAACATCTTTTTATACACAGGCGGCACACTTTATTTGAGTACGGCTCATTCCGCAAGCCGGGATATGTCCCGGCTTGCGAGCCGCACTCCCTCAGCGTGCGATGCGCGGTCACGCGTCATCGGGTGCCTGTGCCGACTGTACTCGTGCCCAGGGCTCCCCGAGGGAGCCCTGGTGACGCGCGGATGTGAGGACGGCGGCAGGACATTCCGGGGGACCCGGCGGACCCGGTGAGGAGAGGGGGAAGCCCCGATCGGCGGGCCTCTCCTCCAAGGCTTCAGCGCGTGCCCGGCACCCTCCGGCACGCGCCAGGTTACTGCTGCGGCCGAGAACGGGCAAATGCTCGAATAAACTCGGCCACAGCAGTATATATATTTTTTTTAATAAAATCTTAAATGTTTGTCTGATTTTGAACCACATGGTTATGTACTCCTTTAAGAGAGAACCTGTGATTAATTCGCCAATTAATTGCTAATTGCACATACTACATAAGCTATAGACCCATGGGGGTTGCCATATTGCTCCTGAGGAAGCTGAGATCAGCGAAACGCGTAGAGCTAAGCCTGTACACTGCATGCGACCGTTCCTGCTCAAAGATCGTGGCTGAAGAGTCCTTTCGTGCCGCCTTACCATCCGCATACCACTCGTTCCTGTCCTCCACTGTACCGGAAGCAGTCCATCTCAGAAGGATGTGATGTCAGACGCCGGTTACCACGGACAGACCGAGGAGGCTTTACACAGAAAGACCAGACTCTCACCACGCCGCAAAAGATACCTTTATGTGTCTACATTTGATGTACATATTGTGAGTACATTTCTTATGTTTTTTATTCTTATAAACCTGTGCCAATTGGTCCATGCTATGGTCTTCCTTTGATATTTCTTACATGACCACAACTCTGAACAAGAACATATTCAATCCTGCTTTCCTGATCACTGCTGATTCTTCATTATCCTGCTAAACGCTGACTCTTCACTTACTTCTTGTAAGTAGAAGAATCATACGTGCCAAGATTTTAATAAGTCATCATTGTGTGATTTTATTACACTATTATTGTGTTTCTTTTTTGGGGAGTTCCTGAAAATCGCTCCCTTCACATTTTGGATATCTACTATTGCCTATGAGGGAATTCGTACAAACTTCCCTGTGAAGGTTGAGAACTTTTTTGAACACTCTACATATTATTGCGTGTATTCACTATACTGTGTCTCAGCGCCTTCTAAATCACTTGGGTTAACTTGTATTGTACAGTTGACAGAACTACCAAAGCCCCACCCTTGTCCGCATTACGAAACATGATGTCTCTTCTAGACTTAAGTTGTTCTAATTGTTGATATTCAATATACGTCAGGTTTTTTGCCTGAATGGAGGATTGTGAGAAACCTTGGGCTAATAGCCTCAAGTCCCTTTCCACTAGACCCTCAAAAGTGGTAATAAAGGGCCCCCTGTTGTAATTGGGGCAGAATATAGATTTCCTTTTTAGACCTGAATTATGATTACCAAAGAAGGACTGAGAAAAAATATTCAAATTTTCCCCTTGTTGTTCCAACAATCCTTCCATGTCAGACAACATACATGTTTCCTGAAAATTAAAGTTAAACGTATTACCCATCTCATTAGACTCATCATTATCAGTACACACAGGTACCTGACTTCCAAATCCTGTAGCATCAGTGACCTCAAATGGACTCCAGGTAGAATTTTTTTTTTTCAATGTTAATTTACGAGTAAATCTCTGGAGATCAATGACAGTTTGAAATAGCTGGAAGTCCTTGACCGGGGCAAACCCCAGACCTTTATTCAAAAGAGATAATTGTTCAAAGGTAAGGTCCACACCTGAAAGATTAATCACGTTATTATTATCAATAACCTTGTCTACATATACTTCTTCCTTTTTGTCCTTCCTCTCGCTTCTCCGTTTCCTCCTTGAGCATCTGGTTCCTTTTGCTGCCTTGTTCCTGCCGGTAAAAAAGAATAGAGGAGGAAGAAGACTGGTTTGTTGATTTTGGTCTAACAGCGGCAGACGTGATAGAAAATCTACTGTCACTCCTTGTTCTCCCATGATTATCTCTTATACCGTCAGTAGAGCCTTCAAAAGAGACCGAGTGTGATCTAGCCTCATAATCAGAAGCATCTGAGTCCATGCTAGAGGCCTCCATAGGTCTGCTCTTCAAAATAGATTTATTGGGTGTATTCTTCGCCCACCCCTTTGAAAATGATTTAGAACCCCTAGATGTATTGGCTCCTGTACTGTCCTTAAATTGGGGTTTCTGCCAACAATACACCTGTCCTTTGATGTAGTCCGTACGGTCTCTCTCAAACTTCTCATGTTTTTTATCGCTTATTGCGTCTTCAATGCTCTCTATGTTGGATAGCAATGTTTTATCATTTTTTATAAATCGTTCCATCTTAGCAAATGGTTTCAAATGGGTCCTAAGTATATTAATATCTGACATTAATGCTTCTTTCTCTTTGGTCTTTTGCTGAATTATCAGCTCCATTAATGTTAATGAGCATTGGTCAAGGGCCTTTGTCCACTCATGTTCAAATTGCCTGTTGATAAAGCCAAATGTGGGTGTCTTTTTAATTCTCAAGCCTCTTGATATCCTATTACATCTGATATAGTTGTTTAAAGATGTAATATCCCACCATAACCTAATGTTCATCACTAACAGCTTTTCCAGTTTCACAAAGTAATGGGTGAGATCAGAAGGTTCATCACAAATCACTTCGGTATTTTCATCGAATAAATGTGCTGCCTTTTTGGACCTTTTTGTGTTGTCTCCACACGCATCCACATATGTTTCTGCATCAGTACAATCAGTTTCAGTGTCCACATCATCCATTTCAAAAAATTGCAAAATTACTTCTATATTTTATGAAAAAAGAGTTACTAATAAAACTCAAAAAACTTAGAAAAAACTCAAAAATATATATTTGTTGTTCCAAAAAATATAATATAAGAAAATACTATAAACCTACATAAAAATATTTAGCCTATGCGTTGGTTGTGACGAATATAGGAGGTGCAGATCCACATCAACATGTAGAACTCCAAAACATAATAGTCTTTAATTGATGTAAACTTTCAATAGTCCATAATATGCTCTAGTCTTAAAGTAAAATATCTGTGGTGAGCACTCAGGTGCAAAATAGTTACAAGCAGCAATTGGGTATTAACCCGTTAAGTACAGAGTCTCCTAAACCACAGACACTGTTGAATCTGCAATCATCCCATAGATCTTGGAGCTGACACCACTTATATATAAGCCTTACAGTTTTCTTGTGAGGAAAAGCAGTGATAGTACAGGCAGTGGGCTGGTTAATCCGTTAGAAATACAGCGGAGCCTCTTCAAAGAAGACACCCCAAGGTAAGTCACAGTCCGGTGCCAAATAGCCTCACCTCTGCCTGATAAACATATCTGCATGTAAACGTTATGTACTCACGACACCCGCTCTGCAATCCTGCTATCAGAATGCTCCGGTGGCCATCACTGCTCCTCGTGGTGTCGGCGTGCTCCTATCCGGATATGACGTGTGAGGAGGAGGAAATGGTAACCGTGGTCACAGCACTCCACACAACCAACGCTTGGAAAAATATAAAAAACTTTATTTAAACTCCACAGTGAGCATATAAAGCACCACTCTGACGCGTTTTGTCTATAGATAGACTTTTTCAAAGAGTGAAGATCCCCACACAGTACCGGATCTTATATAGGAAATGACGCATACAACAGGCACCTCCCTAATTGACAAGGGCCTCCCATTCTCCTAAATAAAGTCAAAATTGGACGTCATCCTATTAAAGGGACCAAGTACTTATAACCCACATATATAAAACATAATAGACATACATAAACACCTCTTACCAGTAAAAACATTGGGATTAAAAACAAAGACACTGTAATGCTCACATAATACTGAAAAAATATATAATCAATTGAACAACACAAATTCATAATGTGACGTATTAGAGTTGGATGATGTGGACAAATCATCTCCCTGATAGATTTATAATCAATAGCATATACCCATATATACATAACATACCATATCTAGAATACAATATTGATGATGGGGTGAACCTTCAGTCTCAATATTTTCAATATTTACTTTATTTCACAAAAGGGTAGATCAAATATACCCCATTGAAGTGCGATGTAGCAGACATAGTATACACGCAAAAGCCATAAGGCTTCTTTGCAATGAATTACTGAAGCGCAGCAATATTCCATAATTGTAACTATAATGGCCTATTACACCCAGCACACTCCCCAACCACTCAGCCAACCAGGAAGTGTTTGAGTTCCCACTCCTGGTTGATGCCAAGTGGGTGAAGAGTGCGCAAGGTGTAAATCCAGTACATTTCATGCCGATTAAGCATACCCTCCCTGTCTCCTCCCCTAGTATGTGGGGAAACATGTTCAAGGGCCATAAATGAGAAATTCTCAATACCACCCCTACTACACTTTGAAAAATGTCGAGGTACTGGATCTGTAACATCGTTCCTTTTTATTAAGCGAACATGTTCCGCAATGCGGGTTTTTAAGGATCTTTTTGTGCGGCCAACATACCGCATAGTGCACCCGCATTGCAACAAATAAATTGTAAAGGTGGTATTGCAATTCAAAAAGGTTTTTATAACATGGCTCTTTTTGTTATCATCATACCTTATGATCTTAGTTTTGCATACATACCTACACATTGAACAGTTTCCACATGAGAAAAAACCTTTATGTATCCCTCTTATGTTTGTATATTCTGATCTTGTTTGGAATAAGCTTGGTGACAAATGTGACGCTAGTGGAGTTTAAATAAAGTTTTTTATATTTTCCAAGCGTTGGTTGTGTGGAGTGCTGTGACCACGGTTACCATTTCCTCCTCCTCACACGTCATATCCGGATAGGAGCACGCCGACACCACGAGGAGCAGTGATGGCCACCGGAGCATTCTGATAGCAGGATTGCAGAACGGGTGTCGTGAGTACATAACGTTTACATGCAGATATGTTTATCAGGCAGAGGTGAGGCTATTTGGCACCGGACTGTGACTTACCTTGGGGTGTCTTCTTTGAAGAGGCTCCGCTGTATTTCTAACGGATTAACCAGCCCAATGCCTGTACTATCACTGCTTTTCCTCACAAGAAAACTGTAAGGCTTATATATAAGTGGTGTCAGCTCCAAGATCTATGGGATGATTGCAGATTCAACAGTGTCTGTGGTTTAGGAGACTCGGTACTTAACGGGTTAATACCCAATTGCTGCCTGTACATGTTTTGACCTGCTGTGCTTAAATAAAGGAGATGTTGTGTGTTTTAACTTGTATTAATCAAAAAATGTTTTTATACACTGTACACAAGACCTGCACAATTCCAGTCCCCGAGGGCCACAAACAGGCCCGGTTTTCAAGGTTGTCCTGGAAACTGGGCCTGATTGCGGCCCTCGAGGACTGGAGTTGTGCAGGCCTGACTGACTGTTCTGTACACCATCCTACTGTAAATGTTTTGACTTTCTGTACTTTAAGATGTTGCGTTTTTTTAATTTTATGAATAAAGATTTTTTTTTAATAACACCATACTGTTATGCTGTACATGTTTTGACTCTCTGTACTTTAATAAGGAGATGTTTCGTGTTTTAACTGGTATTAATAAATAAATGTTTTTCCTTATTGTTCACAGGACCTGCACAATTCCAGTACCGGTGGGCCGCAAACAGGCCCGGTTTTCAAGGTTATCCTGAAAAACGGGCCTGTTTGGGGCCCTAGAGGACTGAAGTTGTGCAGACCTGACTGACTGCTGTAAATGTTTGACCTGCTGTACTTAAATAAAGGAGATGTTGCATTTTGTATATTTTATGAATAAAGAGTTTTTTTTAATTACAGGTGCTGTAAATGTTTTTACTTTCTGTACATAAATGTTTTCACTAGCAGTAAACCATACACCTGTTAACATTTTAAGTGCACAGCAAATCAAAACATCTTTACATTGTACAGTATTTGTAAATAAATGTTTTTGTACTTACTCCACCAATAAAAGAACATGTTGATTTGTTTTAAATTGTTCCATTGGCTCCTTTGATACTGTAACAAAATACAGTGTTTCTAGAATGTACACTACTGTCCAGGCATACTGTACTGTATACTGTAGGCATGCTCAGTACTGCACTTCACAAGAGTATTAAAATAAAATAGAAGACACATACTGTACTGTACAGTATGTACTGGTACTATATAGAAGACACATACTGTAATACATGTAGAATAAATGCATACTTTTTATTTTTTCGGGTTTATTACACAGTATATATAAAAAAGTACTGTATTGTATACTGTACGGTCTGAAAACATCAGCATACTGTTTCAGGTATTCTATCCTAATCAATAACAACGGCCACTAAACTCTAGACTCCGGTACATAGTTTTTAAAATCCGATTCAGCAATGTGCAGACATTGTTACACAAAGCGATATTATCCATCGAAAAACCTCCATTTGCTGATCGTTTTCTTTTCTGAAGAAAAACAAAAAGAAAACTTTTACTGTAATGGTCAGTCCCCTAAAGAAGTTCCCAGTCAGTCCCACCAATAATTTTCTTGGGGGGAGTCTCCTGTTCACATGCGCATGCGCCTACCGTCGATGTGATGACACGCATATGCGTTTCAAGAAGGTTCCAATGCGCATGTGCCTAGCTTTTCACCAATTGTGCAGTATCTACTGTAGAAGCCGCTCAGCCAATGATATTGCTTACAGGAGAATCGCTTGACTTTTGAATCGCACCGATATTGATATTTTCAAAATAAAAAAATATGGCAACATTACTCACCATAGAATTTCCCAATCAGCTGGTGCCGGCGCCGGGCCACTGCCAGTCCCGTATTCTTGATCATACATGTTGACAGTTGGCAGCGGGACTACTACACCTGTAGTCAGCTGATGAGGCTGGAAATCGCTTAGGTACATGCAAGCTTGATCGAAACTGCACGCAAAATCCGGCTCAGGCTGCAGGTATCTGTGCGTGGACAGACAGCAAGGGTTGTCACTGACGTTCGGACCGTTATTGGAAGCCGGTGCTGGTGCTGGCGCATTGCTTGCCAGCGACTGTCGTTTCTTAGTTGGTTTTAACACGACCTTTCGCCTTTTGCCGTCTGCATAATCATAGATACAGGAAAAAGCCGGTGATACACACCAATACCCTCCAATAAATTCGGGATCAATACGATAAAATCATGGATCGCTACATAACCTTTTCCTTATTGCACGCTTCCACACATGAGCAGCTGGCGAAAATTTGTAAAAGTCATAGTTTTCGATAAAATACTGATAAATTTGAACAAATGTTGCCATCTTATCATCTGTTGCATTAATCGCGGCCAATATTAAATATGCATACGTTCTGACGGGTTTTGGAAAACGAGCTGCACTTGAACATTCATGGCGGGCGGCGGGTCTCAGGAGAATACTGTAACCGAAACTGGTCTTTGTCTTTCTTTAATATGAAAAGCCTAAATTGATAAATTTTTGCAACCTCTTCCTTCAGTCCCAAGGCCAATTTACAATAGCACATTGTGGTATCTTTTTTAAATGAAACACTTGCAAGTCGACACATTACTGAAGCACATGCGCATTACAATTCATGAATATCTGCCATCTGGCGGACACGCGAAGGTTTGCAACCTATTAAGTCCAAACCATTCTAAATAAACGCATGAACCGCGCATGAACCGCGCACGACCCGCGGCTGAGAACGCAACATGAATGCGGTATGCACCCGGTGAAGTGCGTCGCATTCAAAACAAAATCCAGGAAAAATGCGGTGATGTTTTAGAATAAAAGGGGCCGCAGCAGTATATGTTCCTTTGTCCCTACACAATAATTAAGAGGGTTTTGTGTAAAAGACCAGACACTTATTAATTCTTTAAACTAAAGATAGAGTCATTTTCTATTGGTTTAGGAGATTTTGAAAAAATCAGGAAAAAGCTTTCTATTTTTTTTCCATGTAAATAGAATGAACACCATGCACTGCATGTTACCAGTGGAACTTTTCTTCTGCTCCTTCTCTTTCTTCAATATTTTAATAAATGGTCTTGACAAAACAAAATAATAAAAATGATGACTTTTTGGTGGAAACTGCTTTGTCCTTGTTCTTCTTGCCCCAATTGCCCTCCTACTCTGCTCTTCTAATCTCTGACATCCAAGTTAGATCATTTTCCCTTTACTCCTTTTACATAGTTACATAGTTACATAGTAGATGAGGTTGAAAAAAGACGTACGTCCATCAAGTTTAACCTATGCTAAATTTAGACAACAGATACTTTATCCTATATTTATACTTACTTATTGATCCACAGGAAGGCAACAAAGAAAACCCAGAGTCATATAATCCAATGATAACTCATAAGGGGAAAAATAAATTCCTTCCTGACTCCAAGAATTGGCAATCGGATGAATCCTTGGATCAACATCCTTCCCAAGTATACTTATTTGGTATACATACCTTTCCTATCTTAAAAGATGTCAACCTGTTTTTGAACAAATATATTGAATCTGCCATCACAGTCTCCATGGGTAATGAATTCCACATTTTTACTAAGTGCAGTATTGGCGGATCCGCTCATCCCCAGTTTATTTACAACTTTTTGTGGCGGGGCAATTTGGAAGTAAATTCGCCATTCTAGAGCCCCAAACAGCAGCGAGAAGCTGATCAGGGCTCCTAGAATCGCATGAGTTTGAGAAACTGGCGATGCGCTGCATAAAAGGGCTTCTCGCCAAAGGTTTGGAGGATTTTTTTGTACGCCAAAAAAAGGCGAATTTGATTATTTTCACCAGGTTAACGAAGCTTTCTGAATAGCTAGAAGCACTTTTGGCGGGAACCTGGCGAGAACTGATTTATCGGAGCTCTCTGCATAGGCCCCTAAGTCAGACGCTGGGACCAAGTTCTGAAAATAGAAGGTGGCAGTCACGGTTTGGTATTCTACCTGAAAAGAGTACCAGGAAGCCAGGGAGGACATCCCAGTCAGAGTAAGCCTTTCAAAGCAGGCGCCCTGCACGTATTTGAGGTTAGTTTTCGACCCCAGACCCCTAGTAAGTGTGTATTTCTTCTGTATTTTTTTAATTCATTTTTGTCCGCGAGTTTCACTCAAATAAACCCCATTTTATTCCACTATCTTGTTTTGCCTATTGATTGATCCCTGAAAGGTATAGAAGGTGTTAAAAGTGCTGGGCTCCCGTGACATTTGGCTAGACAATAAGATATTAGTACTGGAATACATTGTATATTCGCATAACCTAGATTTATACAGGCAGCAATATAATGTCAAAGGAAAAAGTCATCATTCTATCTATACGTAACTACTTCTTCAGTTACTGCTATGTACTGATCTTTGGTGGTTCTCTTAGTGATTGTGGACAAAATACTGTATGTAGCCATCCCCGCCCATCTCATACAGGAAAATATATCCTGTATGTTTGATATATAATGACAAAAAAGCACAGATACATATAATACAAACAGTGATTCCTTGGCGCACTATCAGATATTAAACCTGACTGATGAAAGTAGTCCCATGAATCAATTGATGATAAGAATGAGATCCACAGTCCACAATGTCCCGTTCTTTTAGATTGGAGACTTGTCTGGAAATAGAAATGAAACAACCATTGCGCAGTACCCTATGGTCAGTGTTCCACACCCCCACCGTTGCTATCTACTTACTTAAAAATAGATAATAATGGGCCTCAAAAGGTTTCTTTATTCTCCTCACGGTTGGCTCCAACTGATTCCTGCTACTGGTAACACGATCCTTTTTTCCAGCATCAGCAACGCCATACACCGATTGGGAACAGAAATGGGCACCAATAGTGTGATACTTTAAACATTTATTGTTAAAAATAACAGGCTTAAAAACATGCACTCACATGATATAACGCCCTATGCGTGTCCTACAACGTGCCGTCCGCTTAACATGCGAGGATGCCGAGGGATTGCAGAAGGAGGCTGGAGTCGGCGTGGATCCCCGTTTCGTGGCCGCGACTCTGAGCGCCTGTCCCTCCTCCGCTGACGTTCTCTGCCAATCAACCTCTTCTCCTCACACAGGATCTGCGCGTCGCGGTACGTCCTGCAAGCTCCACCCTACGCGCGTTTCGTGACTCTGACGTCACTTCTTCAGGGGTAATGGAGCTGTGGGGGCACTGGAGGTAATTTATACCTTTGTGCATAGCCGTCGAGGGGTTTCCATTGGATAAATGTCCTCACTGGAAACTCCTACTAATTGTCCACTTATATACTGATGACGGGCAATTTGTGTACAACAGGTTTAACCACTTCATGCCTGGACAGCAATAAGTACTAAATACATACATTCTGGCATGCTATAAAATGTTTTAAAAGGACATTATTGATACATTCTGATGTCAATACATCTAATAAAATACATGAATAAAACTCTAATACATATAGAAATAAAAAGTAATTAACAACCTTGTGGCTTCTTATTATTAATGTGCAAGATAGCTATTGTGCTAGCTCCCTGCCAATGTCAGCATAGAGGACCCAGAGGTGGAAAGAGAATGCTTTGGATATAAAAATCAGGTAACCTGGTTAGGTAATAATCAACATCAGCAGTATACAGATCTAACTATCCCTCAGGAATGCTGCCAAGTCAAATTCAATGTTAAGTCCTCTCGGGGTCATGGTTTTAAGGGTATATATCCAGTAGCTTTCGCGTCTGGATATAAGATTTATTTTATCACCCCCCCTCCAATTCTGCTTGGGACATTCAATCCCTTTGCAGATTAACCCTTCCGGATTTTGTCCATGTTTATTTTTAAAGTGACTGGAGACACTATGTGTCTCCAGACCCCTTTTAATGTTGTAAACATGTTCCGCAAGACGTCGTTTCAATGGTCTACCTGTTCGCCCTACATATTGTAGTCCACATGGGCACTCTAACAGGTAGACCACAAAAGGAGTCTTGCAGGAAATGAATGATTTAATGGGAAATTTAATCCCTGTGACATTGGATTGAAATTGCTTACATTTGAAGCTGTATCTACAGCCGATACATTTATCACATGTAAAGAATCCATCCAATTCCTTTAGCCATGTTGTATTTTGTGCTTTCATGGAATTGAACGGACAGCTCGGGGATAATTTGAGTTTTAAATTATCGGCTTTTTTAAACACTATCTGAGGGTGTTTTGGTAATATTGATTTGAGGATAGTATCACCCTGTAGGATGCCCCAATGTTTCCTAATTATTTGTGTTATTTTGTTTGACATCCAATTATATTTGGTAATGAAGGGAATGAACTCTACACCATCTGCTTGTTTTGATCTCTTATTGTCCATACAGACAAGGTCATCTCTATTGATACTTTTTACAGTTTCCAAGGCTCTCACAACCATATTTGGATTATATTCTCTCTGGATAAACTTATCCTTAAGATCATTGGCCTGCATCTCAAATATCTCCGGTTGAGAGCAATTCCTTTTGGTTCTTAGGAACTGGCCCTTAGGAATATTATTAATCCATCTATGGTTGTGATGGCTAGATGCCAGAAGATACGTGTTAGCATCTACCTTTTTATAAAAGGTCTTAGTCTCAATGGACCCTTTCTCGATGAACAATGTGAGATCTAAAAAGTCTATACTTGATGGGCTAGTGTTGAATGTGAATTTTAAATTCATATTATTATTGTTCAAGTATGTTTTGAACTTCCCAAGTTCTTCAGTGTCTCCTCCCCAGATACATAGCACGTCATCTATATAGCGTTTCCATAGTACAAGTTTCGCCCCAAATGGGCCGCCGGAATGGATATACTCCTCCTCCCACATGCCCATAAAAATGTTGGCATAACTGGGGGCGAACCTTGTACCCATGGCAGTGCCACATATCTGGAGGAAGAAGCTGTTGTCATAACTGAAATAATTATGCGTAAGTATATAGCGTATCCCCTCTAGTATGAATTCTCTAAATCCCTGTTCAAGACTGTCATCTTGATTTAGCACCCTTCTAATTGCTCTGATACCTAAATCGTGATTTATAACGGTATACAGAGACGTCACGTCACACGTGACCCAAATGTAATGATCTTCTCATTTCAGGTCCCTAACCAAATTCAGTACGTGTGTTGTGTCTCTTAGAAAAGACGGGATTTTGGGGACATATTTCTGCAGAGAGGAGTCAATGAACTGCGACATATTGGATGTCAGTGATTTTATCCCCGATATAATGGGGCGTCCGGGGGGATTCCAAAGATCTTTGTGGATCTTTGGAATAAAATAGAAAATTGGAATCCTTGGCTGTGATACATCCAAGAATTCCAATTCACTTTTGGAGATATTTCCATCCAAGAATCCCTTATGTAGATATTCTTGAAGTGCTGTTTTAAACTCTATGGATGGATTGCACAGCAGTTTTTTATATGTAGTTCCATCGCTTAGGATTCTCAAGCACTCTTGTTTATAATAGTCAGAGTCCATTATGACTATGCCTCCCCCTTTGTCTGCAGACTTAATTACAATTTGTTTATTACTTTCTAGACTCTTAACTGCATCTTTTTCTAGTTTACTCAGATTATGTTTAGGGATTTTGAACTCACTAGTTGCCTTTTCCATATCCTGAATGACTAGTTCAGTAAATGTTTCTAAGAAACTACCCTTAATGTGTTTAGGATAAAACACTGAGGGCCTTTTAAATTGAGTGGTGGAGATCGCTCTATTCTCACTACTTTTGCTATTGTTCTGAATAGTCTCCCTACTTACAGCATCTTTTATAAAATACTTTTTTAATGTCAATTGTCTGACAAACTTTTGTGTGTCTATATATAAGTCAAACATATTTGGTACCTTGGATGGAGCGAAGTTAAGGCCTCTGGACAAAACTTTCTCCTCAACCTCAGTGGTTCTGTAGCTGCTGATGTTGAATATATTACAAACCTCTACCTGTGGTTTGGCTGCTCTGACTTTTTTCTCTTTCCTTCTTCCACCTCTTTTTCCTCTGAATCCTCTATTCTTTTGCGTCTCGCCGACCTGGGGGTGTCTTGTCTCCCCACTGGGTTTTCTATCTCGCTGTTTTTCCGTATAGGGAAGTCGTACTCCCTGTCGTGGTCTAAAAAAGACAATTGATGTTGGTTATTTCCATGATCAAAAGATGGTGCATTGAAGGGTCTGAAATTGTGGTTAGATCTAAATACACTATTATCATAACCCCTATATGTCTCTCTGGGTCCATCATGATGGTAATCATGATGCCCATACCCACCATTACCATTGAAATACCCTCCTCGTGGTGGGCCATGGTATCTATGATGATCATCCCTTACAGGTGCTTGTGGCCTAGCTCCCATGTAGGGCCTATGGGGTCCCATCTTTCTCTTTGGTGCTCTATCTGTTTTTTCATTGTCTTTTTTAGATTTTGATTTGATATCTTCCTTTGATATCCCTTTGTTAGTCGGAGTGGATTTCACCTCAACTATGGATGTATCTTCTATGATGTTAACTTTTTTCTCCGTTTTCCAGTCTCTCTGTCTGTTCTGTTCATAATCTTTTTTATCCCAATAATTTTTTTCTGTTTTGAACTAATGACCTCTTTCTCTAATTTTTCTATTCTCTGTGTAATTTTTTCATCTAGTGCTTTGTACTCTTTTAGATCAGAGAATTGGCCCAATTTTTCTTGGATTTCAATAATCTCTTTATCCAAAACTTCTAGGGATTTTGTTCTATACTGAATAGACAGATGAACTAGACCGAATGCACATGTGTCAAGGAGATTATTCCACTCTTTCATAAAGATCTCATTTTCAGTTCCCAGAGTGGGTACCTTGAGGACCCTAAGTCCCCTTGGTATTCTCTTATGCTCTATATATTTCCTCAATGCTACCACTTCCCAGATCTGCCTCATTTCTTGTGTGAGGAGTTTTTCTACTTTATTAAAGAGTGTATCTAAATTCTCAGTGTCTACATCTATGTGTTCTACATCTGTGTCATCTGAAAATAATTTATCTAGATTAAAACTACGAAGTGCTCGACTAGAAAAAAGTGACATATTGGTGATAATGGTTGGCTGCTGGTATGCAAAAATGGATACAACTAGTGGTGAAGAAAATTAAACTAAAAGCATATAATCAGCGCTCTAACCTAAAAAACTTAAACCTATATATAAGTGATATAAACAGGTGCTCTACAAACAAAAAGGGGAACCCCTATGTGGGAAACCCTAATAATGATCCCTCACAACCTATTTTAGCAGATTGGGGAATGGCTGCCTCAGGAATGAAAACAAACCTATCCACAAGGAATGTATACAAAGCACAAATAATGACAAAAAAGCACACATACATATAATACAAACAGTGATTCTCTGGCGCACTATCAGATATTAAACCTGACTGATGAAAGTAGTCCCATGAATCAATTGATGATAAGAATGAAATCCACAGTCCACAATGTCCCGTTCTTTTAGATTGGAGACTTGTCTGGAAATAGAAATGAAACAACCATTGCGCAGTACCCTATGGTCAGTGTTCCACACCCCCACCGTTGCTATCTACTTACTTAAAAATAGATAATAATGGGCCTCAAAAGGTTTCTTTATTCTCCTCACGGTTGGCTCCAACTGATTCCTGCTACTGGTAACACGATCCTTTTTTCCAGCATCAGCAACGCCATACACCGATTGGGAACAGAAATGGGCACCAATAGTGTGATACTATAAACATTTATTGTTAAAAATAACAGGCTTAAAAACATGCACTCACATGATATAACGCCCTATGCGTGTCCTACAACGTGCCGTCCGCTTAACATGCGAGGATGCCGAGGGATTGCAGAAGGAGGCTGGAGTCGGCGTGGATCCCTGTTTCGTGGCCGCGACTCGGAGCGCCTGGTCCCTCCTCCGCTGACGTTCTCTGCCAATCAACCTCTTCTCCTCACACAGGGTCTGCACGTCGCGGTACGTCCTGCAAGCACCACCCTACGCGTGTTTCGTGACTCTGACGTCACTTCTTCAGGGGTAATGGAGCTGTGGGGGCACTGGAGGTAATTTATACCTTTGTACATAGCCGTCGAGGGGTTTCCATTGGATAAATGTCCTCACTGGAAACTCCTACTAATTGTCCACTTATATACTGATGACGGGCAATTTGTGTACAACAGGTTTAACCACTTCATGCCTGGACAGCAATAAGTACTAAATACATACATTCTGGCATGCTATAAAATGTTTTAAAAGGACATTATTGATACATCCTGATGTCAATACATCTAATAAAATACATGAATAAAACTCTAATACATATAGAAATAAAAAGTAATTAACAACCTTGTGGCTTCTTATTATTAATGTGCAAGATAGCTATTGTGCTAGCTCCCTGCCAATGTCAGCATAGAGGACCCAGAGGTGGAAAGAGAATGCTTTGGATATAAAAATCAGGTAACCTGGTTAGGTAATAATCAACATCAGCAGTATACAGATCTAACTATCCCTCAGGAATGCTGCCAAGTCAAATTCAATGTTAAGTCCTCTCGGGGTCATGGTTATAAGGGTATATATCCAGTAGCTTTCGCGTCTGGATATAAGATTTATTTTATCACCCCCCCTCCAATTCTGCTTGGGACATTCAATCCCTTTGCAGATTAACCCTTCCGGATTTTGTCCATGTTTATTTTTAAAGTGACTGGAGACACTATGTGTCTCCAGACCCCTTTTAATGTTGTAAACATGTTCCGCAAGACGTCGTTTCAATGGTCTACCTGTTCGTCCTACCCCACCCATCTCATACAGGAAAATATATCCTGTATGTTTGATATATATATATATATATATATATATATATATATATATATATATATATATATACATATATATATTGTGACAAACGGTTTACTCCGGGGCTCCGCCGTCTGTCCGGGACTGTTAGAACACGGTCTTTTAGGGTAGGTTAAATGATGAGGCGTAATGTGCTGTTCCTTTAAACAGGCTATTGCCTGGTTTATTCAGTCCCAGGCACTGAGACTGCCACACGGAATTCAAAATAATACATAAGCAAACAAAAGCCCTGCTCGTCTGAGCAATAACGTAACTAAGGTTTTTCCTGACTGAGGTTGTACTGGCTTATCAAGTTCCAACAACAAAAATAAGGATCTTTGCAGTCTTAGACAAAAGGAACAGAATGATTTAATCTGTTTGGTGAGAGGCGTTTCCCCTCTCTGCTTCCAGCAGCCTTCCTGCCTCCAGGCTCTTGGGGAGAGGGGAGACGAACCAGGAAATCAGCCTTGAATACCTGATCTCTAACTAGCAGGACTGGTGACAGAAATCAGGCAGCAGACAAACTCTGGTCTGGATCCCTCACCCCTCAGTTCCAGCACTTGCCAAACTGTGGGATTGAGTGCATACATTCCGAGGCTGCACTTTCCAGCCTAAACAGTATAGAAACTGTTCAGTATCCTGGGAGCCCTATATATGGAATTTATCACCATACCCTGGTTTCTGTCACATATCCTCCCCCCCAGCACAGACCTTGAGGGATGAGCTACCATGGATATTAGGGAGTGCATCCTTGACAACCCGTCGGCATTGCTATGTTTGTGCCCTGACCTGTGTTCCACAAAAAATTTAAAGGGTTGTAGGCTTAGGAACCACCTGGTCACTCTAGCATTCTTCTCCCTGTTTTGACACATCCAGGTGAGGGGTTCATGATCTGTGACCAACCGGAATTTTCTCCCCAACAGATAGTATTTGAGCATCTCTACAGCCCACTTTATTGCGAGACACTCTTTCTCGACTATGGAGTAATTTTTCTCCTGGGGATTTAGTTTCCTACTTAAATAAAGGATGGGGTGATCCTCACCTTGAGACTCCTGGGAGAGTACAGCCCCCAGCCCTACCTCAGATGTGTCGATTTGGACTAAAAACTCTTTAGAGAAGTCAGGTGTGACCAACACTGGTTGGGCACAGAGAGCTTCTTTCAGGCTTCTAAAGGCCTGTTCGGTTTCGGGGGACCACTTTACCATTAGCGGCCCTCTTGCTTTTGTGATGTCGGTTAGTGGGGTTGCCTTAGTTGCAAAATTGGGAATAAACCTTCTATAGTAACCAATTAATCCCAAAAAGGTCCTTACTGTTTTTTTTGTAACTGGCCTTGGCCAATTTTGTATCGCCTCTACTTTGAGTGTTTGGGGTTTGAGTAAACATCTGCCAATAGAATACCCCAGATACTTGGCCTCCTCCAGACCAATAGTGCATTTAGCGGGGTTAGCAGTTAGTCCAGCAGACCGAACTGCGTCAAGCACAGCTTGGACCTTTGGAAGGTGGGATTGCCAATCTTCACTATGGATTACCACATCATCCAGGTAGGCGGCAGCATACCGAGCATGTGGTTTTAAAATTGTATCCATCATTCTTTGGAATGTGGCGGGAGCTCCATGTAAGCCAAAAGGCAGCACCCTATACTGAAAGAGGCCGTCTGGGGTTGAGAAGGCTGTCTTTTCTTTTGCCCTTTCTGTGAGGGGAACCTGCCAGTACCCTTTTGTTAGGTCTAGGGTCGTGAGATATCAGGCTTTGCCCAGTCTCTCTACCAGTTCATCAACCCTGGGCATAGGATAAGTATCAAATTTTGACACAGCGTTTAGTTTATGGTAGTCATAGCAAAACCTTGTTGTACCGTCTGGTTTTGGGACTAAAACTATAGGACTATTCCACCCACTTTTGGATTCCTCAATTGCGCCTAGTTTTAGCATTTTTTTAACCTCTAAACTTATAGCCTCTCTTTTGGCCTCTGGGATTCGGTACGGTTTAAGGTTAACTCGGACCCCCGGTTCAGAGAGTAGGTCATGTTCAATTACGCAAGTTCTACCTGGTTGTGTAGAGAAGACTTCTTTGTTTCTTCTCACTAAATTCTGGACCTCTCGTTTCTGATGAACGGACAGGGTTTCAGCCCTGCTAACCTCTGGGTCAGTTTCTCGATTCTCTGATGGACCTGGGGGTACTAGGGTTAACAAGACCTCTCTATCTTTCCAGGGCTTAAGTAGGTTTATATGGTAAATTTGGTCAGGTTTCCTCCTACCTGGCTGTCTCACCTTATAATTTACTTCTCCCACTCTTTCCAAGACCTCATATGGCCCATGCCACTTAGCAAGGAATTGACTCTATACGGTGGGAAGCAGAACTAGTACCCTATCGCCTGGAAAAAAAATTCTGACCCTAGCACCCTTATTATACATATTCCACTGGGCCTCTTGAGCTTTTTCCATGTGTTCCCTCACTATAGGTAGGACTGCAGCTATGCGGTCCTGCATCTGGGCAAAATGCTCTATTACACTTCTGTATGGGGTAACCTCGTGTTCCCAAGTCTCTTTGGCTATATCCAGTAATCCCCTTGGGTGTCGGCCATACAATAGTTCAAATGGGGAGAAGCCTGTGGATGATTGGGGATCCTCTCTAATAGCAAATAACAGGTATGGTAACAAACAATCCCAGTTTTTCCCATCCTTATCGACCGCCCGGCGTAACTTGATCTGTAAGGTTTTATTGAACCGTTCCACTAAACCATCTGTTTGTGGATGATACCTGTAGCGCCTGCGCAGCGCGTCTACCGGGGATTGGGGACTCAATTATGACGTGGTACTGATTTTGGCGCCAAATCGGCGGATATTCCTGTATATAAGGTATGTGTACTATGTTTTACGACACTTCTTGATAAAGTGCTATCCATTGCACGAAACGCGTAGAAGGTTTTACCACCCTCTATTTTTATGATCTCCTAATCAATAAAAGATTTTTTTGCCAGACCAGCTTCTATATTCCTTGGCTGTGCGCTGCACACATATACTACATTGGACTTTCCCTTCCGGATACAGCAGCACGCCTAAGGAGAGAGGGACTGGAGGAAGCATCAAGTGTGAGTACGTTAACCTGGGGCCATCCCAATGAGGTTAGGGGGGGTGTTTTCTTACATTTTCCCCCTGCCTTCAGGGTAATTGGAGCCTCTATATAGGTTTAGTACCATTATTATACAATTCCCAGTACCATCTCTCTCCCATTATTATCCATGTCAGGTCCATGTACTTGAGCACCATTCTTATCACTGTATATCATTGGCAGGTTCCCCTGAAAAATATGCAAATACCTTGAAAAAGAACGATGTGACGTTCGAAACACGTTGGATGGGTCTTTTGTCACATTAAAGTGCCCTTTTAATTATTTTTCGTTTTGGGTCCTTCCTGCTTCGTTTGTGCTGGTGCGCTTTTGGTCTCCTTTTTCCCAATATTACCAATATATGCTGATGTCCCCATGCAGACTTTATTAGGGGTCCTACTAGATCCATAGCAATCCGGTCAAATTGTACATCTATTATGGGAAGGGGTACCAATGGGCTACGATACGCTTTGAACGGGGCGGTGATCTGACATTCTGGGCATGAGGAGCAATAATTTGTCATTTCTGCCAGAACCCCAGGCCAATAGAAGCTTCGGAGAACCTTTTCTTTTGTCTTTTACACCCCTAGGTGTCCCCCCCATGGGTGACTATGTGCGAGGTGTAATACTACATTACGGAATGGTTGAAATCCAAAGATTCCTGCGGTGCACAGCCAAATAGGGTAGAGGACCAGCAAGGTGTAGTTTAAAAATATACTTTATTGAAACAGCATGGTACAGGGGACACACACTCTGACGCGTTTCGGACTGGTATAGTCCTTAGTCATAGAGCTGATCCGCGCCATTCATCCCCACTGATTTAAAGGGCTAAGCCCGCCCCCCTACGTCATCGCGCTCCCCGTTTTTGGCGCGAAAATCGCTGATATGTAATCTAATTGGCTTGGACTCCCAGCGCATAGAATGACTAACTGCCGTATATATGTTTGAAGGGGAGTGATGTACATCCCCCTGCGTCATCGCGCTACTCATTTTGGCGCGCAAATCGCCACACTATAGCCTCATTGGCTGAGGCTCCCAGCCAATAGGAACGCTAGCTGCCCTAGGTATGCCTGAGGATAAGGGGAATGACGCACATCTAGCTTCAGCGCCCAGACCCCTCTGCCGACACGTAGCGCATCGTTGCTAAGCAACGACTATAAACAGCAAAGAGTCCTCAATCCTCACAGAGCGATACCAGGCTATATAGTACTAACAGGGTACCCAGGGAGGCGAGGAAGGAAAGGAGGGGAGGGGAAGAGAGGGAGGGGAAGGGGAAGGGAAGTGAGGGGGAGGGGAAAGGGAGGGGAGGGGGGAGGGGGGGGGGGTAGACTTGCAAGAAAAACATGTGGGGATGAACTAAACAAGTTAAAACTAACATAGTAAAAACATATTAACTCAGGTACAACAAAACATGAATAACATACAAATACATAATGTAGCGAATCTAAAATCTGAAATGGAGGTTACATGTGTAGATTGGGGAAAAAAGTTGTTCAACAATATTTATCATGTTAATGTATTCAACTAATGTTATTGTTGATAATTAACTTTTAGTAATGCATAAGTTTTGATCTATGAATAAACATATGTCATAAAAACATGTACAATATAATAAAGTATCCATTTGAGACAGTTATTTTCTAGCTGTGTGAACAATGGACCTGGTTTCTAACGTAAGGCAAGCAAAATTGTTATATGAGAATACAGTGGATATTAGATATTCATATTACATGTTATCTAATACATTTGAATAAACGAAAGCTACTCTAATTTTTTGTGTTTTTATAGATTTTTGGACCAAAAACTAGGGCCAATCAGTTGATAGAATGGGCTCATTCATCCTTTTGAATCAAGTTAAAAAATGTTTGAGCTCCCAATCTTGGTTCATGCCCCTGGGTGCCAATGTCCCAAGGGCATAAATCCAGAACATCTCCCTGCGGTTTAGTGATGCTTCTCTATGTCCTCCTCTAGGGTGTATAGAGATGTTCTCAATGGCACTATACGTAAGTGTTTTAATTGATCCTGAGGGACACGTGTTAAAATGACGTGCTACCGGAAAGCGTTCATCGCTGTTCTTTATACTCCGGATGTGTTCTGTAATTCTTACTTTCAAAGCCCTAATGGTCCTGCCTATATAGCCACTTCCACATGCACATTTCAGTAAATAAATTACAAAGTTGGTGTTGCATGTCATAAATGACTCCAACCGGTAAACTTGCCCTGTATGGACATCCCTTACTGATTTTAATGGTTCAGCATATCTGCAGAGATTACATAGGCCACATTTAAAGAATCCCTTAGGTAGAGGTTTTGTATTTTTAGCTTTTGACTCAAACAGACTAGGAGATACATAGTTGCCGATGGTCTTGGCTTTCTTGAATACCATTCTAGGTTTTTGTGTGGTATAGGGATCCAAATCTGTACACCCTATACACCCTAGAGGAGGACATAGAGAAGCATCACTAAACCGCAGGGAGATGTTCTGGATTTATGCCCTTGGGACATTGGCACCCAGGGGTATGAACCAAGATTGGGAGCTCAAACATTTTTTAACTTGATTCAAAAGGATGAATGAGCCCATTCTATCAATTGATTGGCCCTAGTTTTTGGTCCAAAAATCTATAAAAACACAAAAAATTAGAGTAGCTTTCGTTTATTCAAATGTATTAGATAACATGTAATATGAATATCTAATATCCACTGTATTCTCATATAACAATTTTGCTTGCCTTACGTTAGAAACCAGGTCCATTGTTCACACAGCTAGAAAATAACTGTCTCAAATGGATACTTTATTATATTGTACATGTTTTTATGACATATGTTTATTCATAGATCAAAACTTATGCATTACTAAAAGTTAATTATCTACAATAACATTAGTTGAATACATTAACATGATAAATATTGTTGAACAACTTTTTTCCCCAATCTACACATGTAACCTCCATTTCAGATTTTAGATTCGCTACATTATGTATTTGTATGTTATTCATGTTTTGTTGTACCTGATTTAATATGTTTTTACTATGTTAGTTTTAACTTGTTTAGTTCATCCCCACATGTTTTTCTTGCAAGTCTACCCCCCCCCTTCCCCCCTCCCCTCCCTTTCCCCTCCCCCTCACTTCCCTTCCCCTTCCCCTCCCTCTCTTCCCCTCCCCTCCTTTCCTTCCTCGCCTCCCTGGGTACCCTGTTAGTACTATATAGCCTGGTATCGCTCTGTGAGGATTGAGGACTCTTTGCTGTTTATAGTCGTTGCTTAGCAACGACGCGCTACGTGTCGGGAGAGGGGTCTGGGCGCTGAAGCTAGATGCGCGTCATTCCCCTTATCCTCAGGCATACCTAGGGCAGCTAGCGTTCCTATTGGCTGGGAGCCTCAGCCAATGAGGCTATAGTGTGGCGATTTTCGCGCCAAAATGAGTAGCGCGATGACGCAGGGGGATGTACATCACTCCCCTTCAAACATATATACGGCAGTTAGTCATTCTATGCGCTGGGAGTCCAAGCCAATTAGATTACATATCAGCGATTTTCGCGCCAAAAACGGGGAGCGCGATGACGTAGGGGGGCGGGCTTAGCCCTTTAAATCAGTGGGGATGAATGGCGCGGATCAGCTCTATGACTAAGGACTATACCAGTCCGAAACGCGTCAGAGTGTGTGTCCCCTGTACCATGCTGTTTCAATAAAGTATATTTTTAAACTACACCTTGCTGGTCCTCTACCCTATTTGGCTGTGCACCGCAGGAATCTTTGGATTTCAACCTCTATGTGAATATTGAGCGTGCTGCACGCTGCATTGGAACAAGCCTGCTGTGAGTATATTTCTCTCTCACAGGGATACTGGATGACCTGGAATAGTGCTGCAGCATAAGGGTTTGGTATGGCCGAGTCCCATACAACAACGGTATGTTAACCTTTATTTTATTATGACACATGGACTATTGCCATTACACTGAGTGTCTTTTTGCTGCATTCATATAGCACTGGGTCTCATTACTCTACCTGCTGGCTGATACAGTTTCCTGTCACCATGATATGTGGACTCGTACTCATTATTGTCTAAAGGTTCAGATTTGGATTGAGCACTGTGATTGGGACTTATGCCCCAAACCACCGACTACATTACGGAATGTCCGTGGTACCAACAATTGTTTAGTTATAATTGATTTCCTTTTATCAACCCGATATACTAGGTCATTCACTACCTCGAAGTAGGGGTAGGCAAGTGACCTATATGGTTGGCCTGGAGTACTATTCTGGTCCCGTATATTCCCCCTTGCTTCCGCTAATGTGGGGTCTTCCCACTGGGCTTTCCTAAACCCCCCAGGACTGAGCTCTAGGTCAGCGAAGGTCTTATCCTGTTCTGGGGTGGTAAGTGCCTGTTCAACATCTTGATTTGGGGTATTCCCTACGAAGGTGGCCATGGGAAAGGGGATTTTACAGCACTCTTCCTCTTTCCCCTTTTTATTTGGGCTCTCGTCAACCTCCATTTGTGAAAAAGGGAAAGGATTTTTTTCTTCTATTACTTCTTTATGGTCCGCTATTGAACTCTGAGTGCTATTCTGAGAGGAGGACCACATTTTAAGAAAATGGGGAAAGTCGGTCCCTATTAACACATCATGTGCCAATTTGGCTACTATACCCACTTTGAAATCTAAAGAACCAAACTCTGTTTCAATAAGAACATTAACAGTGGAATATTCGTGATTATCCCCATGTATACAACATACTGCCACTCTTTGTGAACAGTTTACCTGTTTTTTCCCAATGGGCAACAGGTATTCGGACACTAGTGTAACCATACTCCCAGAGTCAAGTAGTGCCCGAACCCTCTTACTATTTACCTTTACAAATGCCCACAGATGGTTTTTCAATGGGTCCTCTGGGCTAGGGCCCATACATTGGGACCATAGCGAATAAGGTTCCACGCTGTTGCATTGCATGGGTTCAGCATTTAGTGGGCAGACTTTCGCGGTGTGGCCCCTCTCATAACAATTTACACATTTAGGTACATAGTCTGTATCCCACTTAGAGCCCTTTTTCAGCTCTCCATGTTGGCTGTTGCCCTAAGTTTGTGAGCCACTGTTGCTGGTGCTGTGTGAAGGCGGTCGCGCTGTTCAGCCCCCCTTAACCCTGGTACCCTTTTACTGCCTACCACACATTCCAGTAAGTAAAGATTGCTTTGCCAAGCAGATACAAACAAAATATAAAAAGATTAAACGCTTATGCCACTTGGCCTAAACATTGAGTTCGACCTTAAGGCTTTTCTTATTAGTAAATTACATTTTAGTATTTCATTATATAAGGCATTTACTATGCAGGAGTCTATCACATATGTTTATTCATGTACATGTTCATGTATTTATGCATGTATGTGCACGTGTATATATGTTCATGTATATGTAGTTATATATTTATTAGTGTTAGGACACTTTTTCTTTCTATATATCACATGACTACTTGTAAGTAAAATTATTCTATCACTGTCTCTTCACATTTTATAATATTATAATTTGTAGGATATTGTGAGTTATGGATGGTATTGCACTGGACGCTGGACATTTTGGTATAGGCTATGCTGTGTGTGTTGTTCATGTTAGAACAGTTGGTATTCCATTTTTGTGGTTTTTTGGGTTGATGTTCCTGCTGCATACTGTCCATTCTACACTTGTTTATTCAATATTGTGTTTTCATATGGGCTATATACTGTTTTTTCTCATGTATATTATCATGTATATGTTTAGTGCATATCCTTTAATGGATATGGATTTAAGGGTTAATATGGATCACTTAATGTAATTAATTAGCATGCATTATGTATCACTCTATTTAGATCTCCTCTTCCATTCAATAGTTGGAGGTTAGCATGAATTTTGATATTTTATCAGCAGATCTATGTATTGCATAAGTGTTGTGTACATTTTTCTTTGTCTTTCATGTGGTTTTATATGTTTTTGTTTGTATGCTGAGACACCATTCATTGGTACTAGTGCGCATGTCCATTTTATTAAAACTGTCACTGTGTCTTTAAATCGGGACTATATATGTGCAGACATTCAGAGACTGAGGCACTACTTTTTTACCCCTGAGGAAGGAAGCGTAGTCTTCCGAAACGTGTAGGGTGGTCCCTGTTATCACTGAGCGCTTTATGCAACGTATCTGAGCCCCGCTAGCCAAGCTGAGCAGCTCCTTCACTGGAGCACTTTTGAATTTGCCGCCATTAGCCCCCCCCTTCACCGCGAGGAGCTGGTGTTACGGCGGTGGATGTCCTGCCACGCCGAGCGCTTCTGCGCATGTCAGCATTACGGAGGACGGAGGAAAGGAGCTTAGACGGCTGGTTCTGCCCCTGTGAAGCTGAGACAGCTGCTACATCTACCGACTCCCCGGCAGCCGGACGATTACACGTGGCAGACACCCAGGAGACGGGCAGGAGCTATACCGGTTTCGCATGAGAGGGGATACTCTCCGATTATTCACTGCCTGTTACCAGCTGGGCTCCGGTAAGCAGGCATTTCAGCTAGCTACAGGATACTATAGGGACTTCTCACATTGTGTGTTTTAAGTTGTACTGAACTATCAGTTATTATATTAAATGCCTTTTTTACTTTTCAGTCATTTGTCTGTCTCAGCATACGTTAGTTTTAGTGTTTGTTAGTGGTGTCAATTGTGTGTTTATGTCATATACTGTATTACACTATGTTTTTAATTTTTTTCTACATGATTTGACTGCCAACACGAGGAGGGCTCTAGTGGACATCTACTTCCTTCAGGCTGCTTTATATCCTTTATATTGGTGATCCTTTATTTGGTGTTACTTGGGGCCCAGCGCCATTGATATAACATGTTTTGCATCTGTCTCTTCTGACCGTGGGTGTCGGAGTTATATCCCAGGCTGCGGGCTATTACCAGGTTATTCTATTAGCGCTACCTTTTTTTTTCTATAACATCGTATTTCAAACCTCTTAGAAAACTCTTATTTTTATAGGAACTGTTTATCCTTAATCACAGAAACATTGGGGAGTAGCACAACCATAAAATAGGAACCTGTGGGTGTGCAAAATATCTCCCCCTCCCCACCCCAAAATAGTGGGTTTTAAAAACTCCCAATAACACATTTCTATTTAATTTTCCATTGTCTAGGAAACGTAACCTTGAGAAACGAGATGCCAAGGGTCTACTGTACATCTAAAGCCCAGGAGAGAAACAGACGCACTCCCAGGAAAAGATCCGGCCTTCATCTCACAGCTGGTCCTGGGGAGGTGAATATTATTTGCAGGTTATGATATCAGTCACAGGAGACCAGGACACTTAACATCGGGAACACACACACACACACACATTTTGAATGAGGTCGACAGACGGCACTACCCACAGTTTGGGCACAAACTCACCCAAACAGGGAATACACAGGGAATCATTTCTCAACTACACTAGGTGCCGCTTCCAAGGCTAACCCGGGAGACTTCCACGCTCCGTCTGCTGTGGGTAGCGCAGTAATCCAGTGATGATATTTGCACTATAGCAAGTTCAAATCGCCTGCTCGCCTCCACTTACAAGCCTCACTTTGGTTTATCTCCGGCACAAACCTCGGATGGCATAGTAATGAGAAATTGGCAGCTATTTACAGGGTATATTTCACAGAACATGTATATGCATTTAGCATAGGGACCTGCTATTGATACTTACCTTGACGTTGGTTAGCAGGCTTGGCATTATTTGATCAAATGATGTAACCAAAAGTCTCCTTTGTCTTATAGATTTAGTTTTCACTATGTATATTTATTTCCCCATTTATTGCTAACCAATGGTAGAAGTGCAGGGATAAACTATCTGTTTTTTTGCAAATTTGTATGGCCAATCCCTTCACCAGCAGCATGCTCCTTACGTGGAGAAACGCATTGAATATATATTTGTTTTACATTTTCTGTTGTGCCGAATTAAATCCTTAGCAGCACGCTCCTAGAGGGCACCACTATTTGGGTGTGAATAATGTATTTAGCCAATCCACTTGCAGCTGCTTATTAAGCAGCTTGTGGGAGGCCAGTCTCTCCTTTTTCAAGGTATATAATCTCACAGTGAGGTCCCTGTAAATTCACTTTTCAATTTACTTACATGCAAGTATCTTCACTGGTATATACCAGTTTTTAACTGCACATAGTTACATAAGCTTATTATATTAACCCCTTCAGGGTATATTTCACAGAACATGTATATGCATTTAGCATAGGGACCTGCTATTGAAACTTACCTTGACGTTGGTTAGCAGGCTTGGTATTATTTGATCAAAGGATGTGACCAAAAGTCTCCTTTGTCTTATAGATTTAGTTTTCACTATGTATATTTATTTCCCCATTTATTGCTACCCAAAGGGAGAATATCGGGGATTGACTTTCTGTCTTTACATAGGTTACCTGTCTTAATAGCAAAGCATGGAAGACAGGATGCTGACTAATCACCGAGCAGAGGCTCGTCTGATCGGCCAATCCGGGACACAGGAGGCGACTGTGCCCCTAAGACACCCCACAGAGGTGGGTTTGAAGAGGTGTGGGAAATTCAAACTGACAAATAGAAATTGTACCTACGGGGCTCATACCCAGCAACGGTTCCCCAAGACAACCCAATATATCCCTCAGAGATAGGCGCCTCAGAATCTGGACTGAACAATAGCGCCACTCGGTGAGACATTGTTCCCCAGACCTGAGTCAGCGCTCCTCCCCACTCCTAACAATGGCTGGGGCACTTCCCCACCCACATTCCTGATAGCAGGACCCTATCTCTGTGTGGGCAGGCTCGCTGAGTGATTACCAGCCCTGCACACATGGGCAACAGCAAAACATACTCATTCTAATCAGGGCGGTACATAAACTAAATCACATTATTCTCTGGGATACTGGGTTAACCCCCTGAGGATCCCTTAAGATAGGTAGAGACAATGGGTTAACCTTTATTAATATGATCCCCATTGGCCCATTTCACAATATAATTAATGGAACAACATCAATCTTACTATATGACATTTTAGTACACACAGCTTTCCAAACCCCATAGGTCTCTTCTAAATATGAACAATCATTAACACACAGATTTAGTTTTTTTTTATGTACTGTATGTAAAATTGCGTTCACTGAAGAAACATGTCAGTGGGGCAAAGACACACGCAACAGTATTTGACATCTCTGCGTACAGTATAGTGTGAGGATGTTTCAGTGACACTGCATTTCTACAAGAAACCTCATGCAGATGCAGACACCCCACAGACAGACACGTGCTTAAAAACATACATACTGCAGCTGCACTGACACAGTGACCCTCTGTAGAGCGTCTGTCCAAACTACCCCCGAGATAGCTTTTATATATATATATATATTTCCCGGGCAGGAAAAATCCCAGGCTCCTAAACTTTCCCTCCTGCCAATCACTGCTCCCCAGCGGAAAGTGTGTGTGTGTCTCGTCCAAGAACATAGCTTAGAGAAAGTGAAAGCAATTCCACCTGACAGAATAAAGCACAGGGGAGATAAATATACATACAGTGGTGATAATTGTGCTATGCTAAAACAACGGTGGGGTAAATTATGGTACAATGCATCAAAATGTTCAGTCTTGAATATTGAGCGCAGGAAGTATAGGAGCTCTCACCACCTGTCACATGGGAAAATGACACCTACAGAATGAACTATTTCATATAAATATATATATATATGTAGCCCTTTTTGTGAACCGGCCGACCCACCCAATCTCACATTGGCCCCTCGTGGTCTAACCGGTCCCTTTCCCTGCAACACACCTGCTCTAAGGGACTACTGGTACTGCGTAACACCTGTGGCTCCAGGAGATCTGAGCCTCCGCTAGCTGGGAGCCTGGGGAAACCCTTAACGTTACCTGGTGCAGCGCCTCCACTTACCCAGGATCCCCCGTTAGGAAAGATAGCCCTGAATAAGAAATACCATAACACACGTAGATATAAAACAATAGCTAACACTTTACTTAATAACACATAACACAGTACATAACATCATAACATAACCGGATGCTCTATCCGCATCACCTCAGCCCAATGTCTGGTATTCCCCACCCAGTGTCCTATGATCACCCCACACCCAATGTCCCGCAATCCTGCGAAAGGTCGTGGGTGACTGCGCAGTCACTATGTTAAGCTAGGGCCCAGTTGGTGCACTTTATAATATTGAAGATACCTTCCGAGCACTCCGATGCTCGGGACCGCAACTCTCTTCTAAAAGGGTCAGACGTCCGTCTGATCCTTTCCAGGTACTCTGCCGGTGGACCCCAACGAGGGTCCCACCGCTTCACGGGAACTGCAACCGGATCACGGCAACACCAACCGCATGGGAACAGCAACCGCCGCTATCCCTATCACTAACTACTACGAGAGTGACAGCAACCCTAACCTAGGGCCTGTCCCTGAGGAACCGCAACCTGGGATGGCTTGGGGAAAACTCCTAGGGCCTGTGAACAATAACCTGCCCCCCTTCCCCCAGCTACCCAGTCCTAACTGTAACTGCTACTAGCTACTAACTAGCTATTCCCAAAGCACCTGCAGCTGACACACCGCTCACACTGTCAGCCTGCAGGGATCCACACTTCACACACACTGCACGCACTGCGCCCAGCACATACAGCGACACTACTCACAGACAGCTGCAATCACACACAGCCCCTGGATCCCGCAGAAAACACACAGCTAGCACACTGTGCCTCTTTGACAGTGCCCACAGCTCTCTCCGCTGCGACACTGCCAAACCAGCACCTTCCACACTCAAGGGTCACCTCCCTAGTTAAGGCGTCCCTCTTCAGTTACCCCCTGCCCTTTACCCGGGAATTGGGGCCTGCCTGGGAATCTAGGGAGGACCCTTACCTGATGCAGGAGCCACGCGCTCCCTGCACCCTTCCTACTCCTTCCTCTGCTCTGCCCTGACTGACTGTTGCAAAGCCCGGGAAATGTATCTATATTCCCGGGCTGAGCTTCCTCCAGCCCTATTGGCTACACTCAGGCACCTGATGCCTGTCTCCCTAAGCTTCCTGGGAATTGTAGTTCCCAGGGGCTGCCTAAAGCATTGGGGCCGCGTGCGCGCTTCTCCCGCGCATGCGCGAACCCCTAAATGGCCGCCTCAACCTCTCTGCTACCTTCCCTACTCTCGCGCGATCTCTCTGGGGCCTTCCCTGCGCTTGCCGCCTACTGCGCATGCGCGAGACTCCCTGTAATGGCGGCGCACTCTCTGCAAGCCGCCCAGCCGGTGGCAACGCGATCGCGGCCCTAGCGACGGCCCGATCGCGTCCCCAGCAACCAGCCTGCACCGCTCCCTGCACTGGCCCCCACCCTCGCGAAGTGCCGGCGGGTCCGTCAAGGCCTCCGGCGGCACCCGCTACCGCACGGCACTCGCGGAGGGGGGCCAGAAAGAGAAAATTTACCTCGGGGCTACATATATATTTTTTTTTTGAGCAGTTATGAAAATGTTTGAGCTATCATTACATATCCTTATAGGAAATGTAGGATTATGTGGCAAAGTTACCACACTTCTTTATGCCTCAGAAATCTAAAAAAATACTATGAGGTGCATAGAAACTACAATAATAAGCAGGATAGTGGTATAATTGGATGTATTTCTCCTAGAATTCCCTTCAACAAACAAATATAAGTCTCACCTAATGCACAATTACAATGTTGTTTTGGTTCAGTCTCCATAATAGGCCATAGGGGACTTTCGGTGCCAAGTAATCCGCCCCACTTGTTGAAGTATCTTGAGCTGTTCTGAGTTCAAAAAGTATTTGTCTGCATTATAACAGTTGCGATCAAGCTCTTGGAATGTCCATACCCCTTGGACGTATTGTCGTCTCTCTGACAGGGTAATGAAGCTTGTATGAAATACAACACATTCATTGTAAATGGCATTTATAATTGTAGGTGTGCTGCTGAAGATTACACGGTCTACCGGCAATACTTAACCTCCATTGTGGAAGTCAACAAGCAGTACCAGTGCTACTACAAATAGGGGTCAACAGCTCTCGCCAGCCAGGAAACAATGGGTTGCCAAACCGGCATTGCATGGTGTCTGTGAGTATGCCTCAATACAGCTGTATCTGTGTATGATGTGCATCTGTAACGTAGTTGGCTGAACACTGGGATATGGAAATCTAGGCCACAGTTTACTTGCTGCATTGCACATAATTAAAACCAGAGACAGAACATAAAACACAGACAGAGCTCAGTGCACATCCAGTGAAACTTATACACGGTACAGTGCCTAAATATATATGTATAAATATCTATTAAATAAAATGGTCTTTTAGTTTAACATTTTGGCCAAATTGTTTTAAGCCCCTGAGCCACTGCATGGCAGACCACATCTCAAGGGTCCCTAACAGTAATATAAATTCTTAATAACCTGTGCATTACCAGGAAGAATGATTTATAATAAATCTGTCAAAATTAGTTGCAAAGTTCTAAGTCTGATTGAAGCTTTTATTAACCTGTGCATTACCAGGAAAAGCACTCTGTATTAGATTTGTCACAATCATACTGCAAGCAAGCAAGTTCCCCTGAGAGTGGGAGATGCTATGGAGTGAGCTTTTAACCATTTAAATGTGGGAGGGGGTAAGCTTCAATTAGGTAGGAGGTTGCCACCCTCCAATCAGCTAAGACTAGCTGAACAAGAATTGTAAAACATACAGGACACCTACAAGCTCCTATTGAACCCCCTAAATAACCACAAAATATATGTAACAGTGTTTTTGGACCCACCCAATCCCGGCGAACTCCTTGCAACACTGTCCTCCAGGGTAGCACCCCGTAGTCCTAGGCAGGACCAAAACGGCGCGGCCACAGCCTTGGCGCCATTCCACAGCATGCTGGCAAAAATTCCTTCTGCAGCTTGCTCTTCTGTGGCATACACACCACGTGTGCTCCCTCCATCAGCTGCGGTCTGCCATCTTGGACTCTCCGCACCGCGCGGAGCTTCCCTTCTTGCGGTCGCAATCTTTACTTTATAATCTCTTATATCGCACATGGAGCTCCTCTCTGCGGGGCAGCTGCCATTCCGATGCAATAAAGAATGCCATGATGCACCACCTACGTGTATCTAATGTACGTTTGACTCATGTTGCACTACCTCAGGCTATGCTCACTCTCTCTGTGTATGTTGTGTCCACCTTCCCCCAGTCTGTGCTCTGTGGTAAGTGTTCTGGAACTGGCTAGAGTACTCTGGCTTCTCCATGCAGTACTAGGGCATCTACCTCTGTTGGCAAGCCTAGCGCAGACCCTCTCCAGAATTCCTGACCACGTTAAAAGGCTATTCCTTCAGGCATCCTACCAACTAGCTGCCACAAGGTGACTAGAACAGCTATAGCCCTGTCTCCAGACCCACTTAACTCCACTCAGGATCCTAGGTTGTCCCTGCGAGCTGACACCTCCATCAGGTCCCTGACTACCCCTAGGCTCTGTCCCAAACACAGCACTGACTGGCAGCATACACTCTCCTGTTTCCCAGTGTGCCTAGCAAAAGCTTGTCCTGTTGATAGGAATTTCAGCAGCGCCTCCAAATGTAACAGTGTTTTTGGACCCACCCAATCTCACCTGGGCCCTTATGATCTAACTGGTCCCCATTACATGGAAGTGTGTTGGGGTGCACCTGTTGGCAACAGGACTCCTGAGTCTCCCGCATGATGTTTATGGGGATATCAGCAAGACAGGCAGCTGAGGTAGTGTGCTTAGTCCTACCTACATCCGATGCAGCGCCTCCACCTCATCAGGATCCATGCGGCCGCAGGGGGATGTAGAAAAAATTAATGACGCACAGCCAGGGAGCCAGGTGGTTACAAAAAAAGTACCTTTATTCAGTGCACGGTTGGAGACATATTCACCCCTTGGGGGACAAAAACAAGCACCTCCTATGCGTTTCGGACCGATAGGTCCTTTATCAAGGAGTCTGAGATATGCAGGGATGAGGTACCTTATATACATGTCCTGTTATTAGGATAATTGGACAAATCTGCGTAACATCGCGCGAAATGCCTATTGCGCATGCGCATGACGTCACACGGGGCGTTGGTACACCAGCCCTAGGGATTATGGGTACAGACCGCCCCCCGTTCCAGTCTGCGCATGCCCACATAAGGCATAAATACAGAAGTTCCAGTACTGATCTCTGCTCCCAATTCCGCCCCTAGTGACGTCACTTCAGGTCTCGGATAGGCTGAGGGGCACCGCTACACCACCAATGAGTATGATGAGTAGATGATGCGACCCCCAATCGGAAACACCCCAGCAGGCATACACAAGTGGGCGTAATGGTACGCAAAGTGCTTAATAAAGCTAGACTGCAAAATATAAAGTACACTGCGGGCGAACTAATAATAAAGGCGAATTCATAAACACTCCCAGTGATAATATAGTACCTCCTCGCTGCAAATGCCACAAATACAAAGACATTCAGCATACTGTATAAAAAACGGACTTCATATTAGATCCACAACAATAACAGACGTCATAATCAAAACATAACATACAATGTCTCCCTAAAAAATACATACAGAAAATTAAAAACAAAGTTAAACGATCTTAAGACCTTCTTATTGTCAGTCTTTTTGAATTACCTCCAGGGGGAGGAAGAATCAATGAATCAACTATCTCAGTCTATTACACAAAGTGTATTCACTGATATAAATACATTTCAAAGCTAAATTATAGTTCCAATAATTAGCAATCATTTTTAACAGTAATTAATATCAGCAATTTTGTTACTTTAGCTTTGGGCAACTAAAGTTATTGAGAGTGACAGATGCCGCATGTATTTAGCAGCATATATGCAACCTATTAGGTTCCAACATATTTAATATGCATAAGAGAACATCAATATACTATAAATCATGGATGCTCAATAATATACCAAGTCCCAACACAAAAGCAACAACAAGATTAATAGTACAATTCAACTCAGAAAACAGTTTCATAATACTCTGGCAGGATTAGTATGTTAAGATTTTAAGAAATGGCCCAAATTCCATTCCATATTTAGACCGCAGGCTGTTCTGGTCTGGAGCATAAAGATCCAGTAAGCCTCCCTGCGGTCCAAAATGTTGAGTAAATCCCCCCCTCTTTCTCTCAGAAAGACCTTTTCAATTCCTTGTACTTTTAACCCCTTAATACCACCTTTGGGGCAGTTTGAAAAATGTTTAGAGACCGGGTGGGATACATCTCCTTTTTTAATTAGTCTGACATGTTCAAGTATCCTATTCTTAAGAGATCTGATTGTCCTCCCTACATAATTAATTCCACACCCGCATGTTAGGAGATAAATGACATATTGTGGTTCACAGTTTATAAAAGATTTAATCGGAAATTCCTGATTGGACATAAAGCCCCCAAAATGTCGAGATGGAATCATAAATTGACAAATTTTACAACCTCCGCATCTATACGAACCTTTCGCTACAAATTTTCTAATAGAGGGAGGTGAGGAAGCGACATAGCTAGGTGACACATAAGTGGCGATAGTTTTTGCTTTACGATAAACAAAATGGGGTCCTTTTTTGACGCAGTCTTTTAAACTCCCATCCATTAAAAGGATGTTCCAGTGTTTGGGGATTATGTTCTGGACTCCCTGGCTACATTTGTTATATTGCGTGATTATAAGGGGAACCTCTTCTTTTGTTATCTCATAATTCTTTTTCTTGGTAGAAAAAACTGCTTCCTTAGGTGGACCACCCTGCCTTTGCTGAAGGAGATCATCCCTATTCGTTGATGCCACTTCTTGGCGGGTATTGGTTAAATTCCTCATGTTGTACCCTCTTTGCTGGAATCGGTGGCACAACTCCTCAGACTGACGGGAAAAACCCTCTTCAGTGGAGCAGTTCCTCCTCAGTCTGAGAAATTGGCCCTTGGGGATACCTTTAATAACAGCAGGTGGGTGACAGCTGTCTGCTCTTAACAGCATATTCCTTGAATTTGGTTTTCTAAATGTCTCTGTTTGAATTTGGCCTTCAATATCAATGAACAGTCGGAGGTCCAGATAGTCAATGTGGTGTGTGTTGAAATTTCGAGTGAAAGCTAAATTTAAATGATTACAATTAATATACTGAAAACAATTGTGCAATGTGTCTAAATCCCCTTCCCAAATCATAATCAGGTCATCAATAAACCTTCTATAAAACGTGATATATTTCCGAAAAGGATTTGTGCTGGTGAAAATAAATAGTGACTCCCACCACCCCATAAATAAATTTGCATACACCGGTGCAAAACGTGTGCCCATTGCCATGCCCTGTTGCTGTAAATAAAATTTGTGGTCAAATAAAAAATAATTGTGAGTGAGTAAAAAATTAATGGCATCTAAAATAAATGCAGTGTGAAATTGATTGCTGTCTGGACCCCCAATGAAATGGTTGACCGCTGCCACCCCCTGGTCATGTCTGATAACTGAATAAAGGGACGTAACGTCCATGGTTAACCAAATAGAATGTGGGCTCCATTGTACTTTGCTTAGGGGGGTGTGACTGATGAGGACCTCCTCTTTGGTACCTCCTTCTGTGTTATGACTTCACTCACACACAGCAAGGGTCTTGTGAAACAGGGCATCTTTATTGTCATCATAGGCAGACTGCCCCTCACAACAGTCGTCCTAGCCGCTCATTCTCTCCGTGCACTCTGTCCTTTCAGAAGGTTATTCCCTCCTGATGGAGTTGGGTCACCTCTCCCCTCAAGGAGATCACCGCCTGTGTCAGGTCCCTGAACACAGTGTAGATAGATATCAATTATATCTGACAGCATTAACTGCTGCAGACCTCTGGAACTGGATCATAACGGATCCCTTGATTAACGTTCTCCAACCACTACTGAACCAACTAACTTTTGGCAGTGCTGTGTCTTATATAGACTTAGGAAATAGCCACACCTCTTGTGTCACTAATAGTGGACACAGAGCATGTTACCACTCCCCTTGGGTACATATGACACCTCACCAGGGTGTGAGGGCAAACCTCCATGATTGAGGCTGGCAATCCTGCATACTTATCAGGTTTACTGCCAGCATGAGACAGAACTGTATACCATTTTTATACATGGCTATGTATGTATGTATGTATGTGTGTATGTATGTATGTATGTATGTGTGTGTCACAGAGGAGTGCTATTAATAGATATTTATACATATATATGTAGGCACCGTACCGTGTATAAGTTTCACTGTATGTACACTGAGCTCTGTCTGTGTTTTATGTTCTGTCTGTGGTTTTAAATATATATGGTCATGCTCAGTAGCACTCCTCTGTGACACTTGTATGCTTATATATATGTTGTGGTTATTTTGGGGGTTCAATAGGAGCTTGTAGGTGTCCTGTATGTTTTGCATTGCACATAAACCATATTTACCTCTGTCTGAGAGATGACACCCAGTTGTGGATATTGCAAGAGCTTGATGGGGACGTGTTTTCTGCATTTGCATTGTCATAACACACATGCAGACTGCACCATTTCTAGGGATCCTAGGGGGCCGAGTTTTTATTAACAGGTAATAGTACAGGCCTAGACCAATAGAAATAAAAGGGGACAACATAGAATATAAACGCTTACTAGAGTTCATGATGTCGCTTAAGCTTGCTTATCCTGTGAGGCCTCTAAAGAAAGAAAGGTTTGGGTGAGGACCTCCAGCATGTTGCTTCAAAACAGTCAACAAACGGTTCCACCAGACGCAGAGTTTCTCTGAATCTCTGGAAGTCTTGCTGGGCTAGTATAGGTTTGGTTCTCATTCAAAACCATGGAGAGGGGGCAGCAAGGCCATTCAGCATTGTCCCTTTAATCAGCTGTCCAATCCAGAGTGTGCTGCAACTGAGATGGACCAAGCACACACATGGTTACGGCTACCCGCACTGCCCAAAGCGCAGGGCCAGAAGTGGTGGGAATTTTTTACGGACAAAACAGGGGAGTGCCACATTTCCTGATTGGTTGCTGTGCAAAATCTGCCCTGTGATTGGTCACAAGGTAATCTATGTAAGGGGATAGGGACCTCGCACACCTCTGGGGTGCAATTTGTGGCAGAGCACATTCAAATTCTCTACTTTAAAGTCCTGCTCTCTGCTTCCCTGGCAACTCGGCACAGAAACACTTATAATGTCACACTCGGTTAGGCTCCCAGTTCGTTTTCAGGTGTCTCCAGCACGGACTTGGAGCACACCACTTAGTTCACCTCCACGCTAGGATCAAAGAGACCTGGCCCTCTGATCAGGTTCCACTAAGACACACCCCTGTCATATGAAATTTGTTATAGGGGAAATGACAACTGTAACAGGAGACCAAAACTTTTAATGACAGGACACAATAGTTGAATAAACAAAAATGTATATCTTGAAAACATACAAATCACACAATGTAAACTCACAAACTGGGGCCTGGAAGAGAATAATATAGACTGAACTAGGTGCAGGGGCCTGCTTTAGCTCCTCCTTCTGCTTCTCAGTGCTATTCGTCCAATAGCATTTTCAAAAAACCTGCCAGTAGCATCTCCGATCAACTCCAAAACTTGCTTGGTACTCTGATCAGAGGTGGCCATTACACACGGCTTGGTGGCTCCAGCCGGGCTTCACCTTTATTATGTGAGGCTGGCTACCCGTACATCACAGCACCAATCACAGCACGGATGCTGCCCTGGAACCAATCGTGCCTGAATTGGTCAATCAAGGATGGAGGTGGTGCAAACGCAAGTTAAAGGTCTTGGAGGGAAATACAAACTGGTCAATGGCAGCAGCGCCTACAGGCGGGAGCTCAGCAATGCCTTTCCCGGATGGCAGAATATCCCCGCTGGGCTTGGTGCCATGATGAGTAACATTCAAAGACTCTGATTTTCAGGCAGATGCCTCCCACCCTTTCCACCATGATGTGGCTGAGCATAATCCTTTCTTGGTGTTACTGTGCTGGCGTCATTTCCTTTGCTTGGCCCTTCTTGGCTTTCCTGTGCTGAAGCCTGTGCTGAAGCTTCCTGTATCCTGGAGCCTCCTTTGTCCAGAGGACATTCCTTTGCCGAATCCCCTGTGCTGAAACTTCCTTGTTCTCTAATGTCTTCACCGTTTTACGCTGCAGCATCTACGCTGAAGCGCCCTTGCCAAAGCCCTTCCAGTTCCTGAGGACCTCCTGTGCTGGAGCACCTGCTGGACCCCCCTGTGCTGCAGGAGTCCTGTCCCTTGCACCTCCCATTGCACTGCAGTGCCTATGCTGAAGCTTTCTGCTGAAGTGCCAATGCTGGCGCTCTTCCTGATGCCGACCACGGTCTGTGACCTCAACCTATTCTCCTATGCCGCCTGCCCCTTCTCCAATCCTGACCCGGCTACGTTTGACCACGGAATTCGCACTTCGGACCCAGCTTTGTGGTTTGAGGTTGGTGTATATCCATCCCCACCTCAGACCCGCAGTCCGGTCCAGGTTTGTGGCGAGCACAAACCTGACAGTCTACTATTTTGCATAAGAAACTTTTATGTTTCCCGGAAGATCCTGGCAGACTTACATGGTCACTCTACCTTATCATTTCAATGCAATTGGTTCTGGTGTCCTGTGCAAGAATTGTGGCAGGGTGAGAGTACACAAAACTGAGAGCCACAAACAAGTGATCTAAACATCTGGGCTTTGGAGAAGGATTTACAAACATAAAGGCTCTTCTCAAAGTCAAACACAATGTCCATAAAAAGCTTTGTCACATTGGACCTTCTATAGGAGAATCTCAACTCTCTAAACATTGAATAAAAGTCTGTGGCAAGAAGACTTCCATTTTACCCAACAGTGGTGTGAATATTTATGGTATCCTTTGTGTGGTTATTAGACACTTTGGGACCAATGAGATTGCCGCTAGGGACAGGGAACACACCAGGGAAACATACATACGTACAATGCTTTCAGAAATATATAGTAAGATTGGTTGCAACATATATCAACGTTACACTAGTTTGTAAGAGTAGCTAATGATAGCAATTGTATAGGAGATAGTTACTTAGTAGGATTGGTTAGTGGAGATTGTGACACATTTGAGCACTAAGTAGTTATTTGCATAGAAAACGATCACACTAGTGTTTTTAACTTGGTCACTTGAGCACCTGTTTAGGTAAAAGTAATCACCATGTTGGTTTAGGCACTTATTATTATTATTATATGTTAGATTTCATTCACTGAGGTTGTCACAAACAATGTATTAATTTTATTTTACTTATTTCTGTGGGGAAAAGACTATGGTCACCAAGAAATGAGAGTATTTAATGTATTGATTCCAATACATATGTAATGCATTTTATCTATAAATAATAAAAGAACAAAAACAGCATTGGATACGTTATAGATAATATATTAATTAGAGGAGGTGAACTATTGAGAAAAAAAAATGTTTTTCTCTTCACCACTTAAAGTAAATATTGGTAGGTTCATGTGTAATGTTTGTTCATAGTAATAGTGTAACAAGTATTAAAAGTGAAGGCTTATTAAGAATGGGATATTGAGTGCAGCTTTGGGGAAAATATCTCTTCAATTTGTAGTTACAATTAACTAACTGATTTATTCAGGATAAATAATAAATCTATAGTTGAAAAAAGAATGAACAGTATGAGAAGATAAATTAATTAATAATAATAATAAAAAAAAAAACATATTGAAACAATGGAAATATATCCTTATCCAGATCTGCCTAAATGGCGAAATAGTTTGACAAGCATTGGAAAATAGATGCAAAAACACAGCAACAATTAATGCATAATTAAATAGTCATCTTAAATGCTAATATTGTATCTGAAAAAAATAAATAAAAACTCTTGATATAGTTCAGCTTATGTTTAAATGTATTAGATTTTTTAAGTGTGTATTTACATTGGTAATTTTAATATTTCATATGCAGTGATATAATTCAATAAATAAGGAATGAGGATACGTGTAATAGATATCTTTAAATACAGGCCCCTGTTCAGTCTAGTTATATTACTCTAACATCAGATGTTAATTTTTATTTAGAAAATACATAATATAGTATGGACTATTTAATTTGTGCTTAAACTGTAACACATTGTGTATATACATATACAGACTTGTTATTTTAATTAAAAGCAAACTACTGTGACTGGAGCATTAGGCTAAGGCCCCGCTCCCAGAGTCAGCGCACCCGCACTGCAGACAGGCGGTGCGCTGACATACACAGACCGCGATATGCGGTCTGTAGGGAGCGGGAGCCAGAGCGGGAGGTGGGCGAGAGTGGGAGGCTTGACAGGGAGGGGGGCGTGGCTTGAGCGGGGGGACCCGCTACTCTCCCCCCCCCTCCCTCCACTGACTCGGGCTGGAGCTGGAGCTGCTGAGGGTACGTTTAAACACACACACACGCAGGAACTCATACATACACACACACACACACACACACACACACACACACACACACACACACACACACACACACACACACACACACACACACACAGGCAGGCACTCACGCACTCATACACACACACGTGCGCACACACAGGCAGGCACTCACGCAGTCATACACACACACATACACACACAGACAGGCACGCACGCACTCAGACACACACACAGACAGGCACTCACCTGCTTTCACTCCACACTCCTCCCCGCTCCCCGAAGCCTCTCCTCCTCCCGAAGCCTCCCCTCCCCATTGGCTCACAGCCACACCACGTGACGCGTCAACGCTAGGAAACACCATTCTCTTGTGTCTCCTAGCGGCTGACGCGCCACAGCGTGTAGTCAGCTGTGGCGCCAGGGGGGACCGGGACCGGCTCGCGAGGATTCCCGTGCTGGTGGGGAACTCGCGACATGGCCGCCCGCGCCAACGAGCGCAGCGGGACCGAGGCCTTAGAAGGAAGCCAAAGAGCCCGGTTAGGAGCTGATCAGATCACACAGAGCAGTGACAGCGAGAAGACATTGAGGGAAGCCCCATTTATAGCGCAGCACTGCCACCGTGTGGGGCTCTGGGAACTGCAGGCATTAAGGAAACGAGCCGCGCGGTTCCGCTTCTTTGTGTCTCTGTGTTCGGGTTTATAATAATAACACAATGTGAACATTAGAAGAAGAGGAACCAAGAAAGTCCCATTGAAGCAATGATCTGGGAAAGAAAACCCCTCATATTACATTTCACCGATTAAAGATCATTTGAATACTTGGTATATGTACATGTTCCATGTCAGAGAGCTCTGTGCTGTATCTGTGCAAACACTAATGTTATCACTGATGAAAAGTTCAGTCCGCGCTCTGGCTCTTTAAACTTGGAATGTTGATCCCTCTCTGTTCTTTTGCTGCTCTTGTGTTATGAGGTGTCTCCCCCACCTCCAATTGTGGCTTCCACCGGAAACTCCGACGGCGATACCAATGTTAACAAAAAAGAAAAAACACAAAAGCGCACCAAGATGAGAGATATATATTGTATTAGCAACAAATAAAAATAGTAGTAACTTACATATAAAATTTCTTTAATAATCCCCGATTCTGATGTCTATCACAGGAGTAGGGCATCACATAGGAAATAGAAGGGTAGTCTCAGTTCTGGGAGATCAGACCCACGTGCTGGGGCTGTCTCCGTTCAGTCTCCTATCCTCCACGTGTGGTAGCGTGGTGAGGAGTGTAGCGCGCATGCGCAGGAACCGGAGCCCTCTATAGGTGTCCTTAGGATGCCTGTCCGTTTTTGATAGCAGACAAACGATCGGGAACGGGCAGAAACGATACACTTGAATGTGTACTGGTGGTGGGTAGTAAAACTGCCAGCCACAACAGTCGCTTTTTTTTTTTTTTTTGACGCGTTTCGTTTACCAAAGTAAACTTCTTCAGGCGATATCTGGGGCACCTGTTTAGGGGTCCTTTATAGGTCTAATGCTGTGCGTCATTGGCTAATACCGAATGACTGCATGGCCAATCAGGCTCGTATGCTGGTAGGGGCGGGCCACATTGAAAAGTCCTCCCTATTCATGTATTTGATTCATGATGAATTAAACTATATAAATATATAATGTGTGTAGAAGGGTAAACAGACCTTAAAGGGGAGCCAAAAACATGTGTCCCATATAGTCAAGTGCAATAAAATATGCATAATAACAGCATAAATAACAAAGTGTATGTGCATTCAAATGACAACATTAATAACATTAATGACATATAAATAACATTGAAACATGGGAGATAAACAAGGGGAAAGAGGGGGTGAGGGAAAAAAGGGGGGGGGGACAAAAGGGGGGAAAAAAGGGGAAAAGGAATGGAGGAAGGAGAAGGGGGGGGAAAGGGAAAGGGGGGAGGTAGGGGGGGAACTTAAAAAGATAAAAACCACTATGATGAAAAATGAAGAAGTAGCTAAAAGATCAGATAAAAAACAGATGAAAAAGTTAACTAAAATATCTAAAGGAAACAGAACCTTATATTAGACCAATGATTGTATCAAAGTACAGTATGCATGAGTTCACCTCAAAAAAGGGGTTAATTCCACATAGTCGTTCAAACCCCCCGGGTATTTAGATTGGAGGGTAAATATCCAGAATTGCTCCCTTTTCGCAATCTGAAGATCTATGTTACCAGCCCGTACATTAGTTGTTATATGTTCGATGCCCATATACTTAACCCCTATGGTGCTACATTGATGGACATCCTTAAAATGTGACAATAAATGTGTTAGTGGTTTGTTAGATGCCAGTAGTTTTGGAATATTAGTGATATTTCTGAGGTGCTCCATCACTCTAATTTTGAGCTGACGTTTAGTGCGGCCCACATACTGTAATCCACATCCACATTGCAGGATGTAAATAACATATGTGGTTACGCAATCGATGTAGCTATTAATTTCATATCTAATATCTGTCGCTTTAGATTTAAAATAATCCTGAGTAAGCATTATTTGACAGATTTTACACCTATTGCATCTGTGATTACCTTTAATGCCCAACATCTCCCTAAGATCTTTCTTTTTGGTAGAATCACTGCCTTTAAGGAGGCTAGGGGCCAAGATACTTTTTAAATTGTTGGATCTCGTGAACACAATCGTTGGTCTTTCTGGTAAGGTTTTTGCCAAGATTGGATCCATCTGCAAAATGTACCAGTATTTGTTCAAAATATATTTGATCTTTTTATGAGAACTATTAAATTTTGTTACAAAATACGGTGTTTGTTTCTCATTTTTCCTTTTATTGTTTTTAAGGTCTGTTTCGCTGAATTCTAAATTGGGCAATATTGTAAGAGAGCCATCAACCACTGGATCCTCCAATGGTTGGATTAATGTATTTCCAGTGGAAACATAATTTTGTTTACCATTAGGTTTACTATTCTTAGGTTGAATCAGTTTCTTCCTATTAATGTTTAATGCTCTTTTGTAGGCTCTATCTATAAGAGTCACATCATAGCCCTTTTGAAAGAAACGCTCAAAGAGTATTTGAGATTGTACCTTGAACGTTTCTATGTCAGCACAGTTACGCCTAATGCGTAAAAACTGGCTGAATGGGATGTTATTAATGCATCTCCTTTCATGTCCGCTCTCTGGGTGTAGAAAGGAGTTAACATTAGTGTTCTTAAAATGTGTTTTTGTATGCAACTCGTTGTTGATTATATAAATTTCTAAATCCAAGAAGATAATCTTACTTTGACTTATTTAACTGGTAAAAGTGAGATTGAACAGATTATCATTCAACCTTGCAACGAAGCTATCAAACGAGGTACCATCACCGTCCCAGATAACAATCACATCATCGATGTATCTGCGCCACATAATCAACTGTGGCGCAGATACATCAATGCCCCATATATTGGACGATTCCCACCATCCCATGTACAAATTTGCGAAAGATGGTGCAAAACGTGTCCCCATTGCAGTGCCACACAATTGTAAATAAAACTCGTGTTCAAAAAGAAAATAATTGTGTTTCAATATAAATTCAATAGAGCTGTGGATAAACCTACGTTGGAGAAAAGGTAAAGTGCCGTGTAGTGCCAAAAAGTGATCAATAGCATCCAAACCCCCTTCGTGTGGGATAGAGGTGTAAAGTGATTGAACATCAAGAGTGGCTAGATGATAAGAAGATTTCCATGTGAAATCTGTAAGAATAGTGAGAAGAGAAGTAGTGTCGAGTAAATGTGAAGGTAATAGTGCTACTAAAGGTTGAAGAAAAGAATCTACATAAGAAGAAAGGTTGACAGTAAGAGAATTAATACCCGAAATAATGGGTCGCCCAGGTGGATTAGTGAGTGATTTGTGAATCTTGGGCAAATGGTACATAATAGGGATGGTGGGAGCCGTGCAGCATAAAAATTCAAACTCTTTTTTGTTAAGTACGCCTGATGTTAGGGCGGATTCCAAATGTACATTTAGTTCTAGTTTGAATGCAGCTGTGGGGTCTCTGGGTAATTTGCAATAGGACAGTGGATCAGACAATAGTCTGACCGCTTCTCTGCAATAATCTACTCTGTCTTGAAGTATTATACCTCCACCCTTGTCTGCTTCACGTATAATTATATTAGGATTTAATTGTAGCGTTTTTAGCGCATGTCTTTCCTGTGCAGTTAGGTTAGAGTTCTTATTCGTGAGAAATCCTTTCCCTTGTCCCAAAGTTTGAAATTCCCTTTCGACCAGTTTATTGAATATATCAATATGGTGTCCCCTAGAATGATAAGGGTGAAAAACAGAATTAGGTTTGAATAATGAATGTTGTATAGATATACTCTCGTTGGTATTGGTAATGCCCTCATCCATTAGTGACATCAAGTCCAATAGTTGTGTTTGTTCACTTGTAGACAATGTCTGTACAATAGGATTAATGGTATCAGGCGACATGGCCGCCCACGCCAACGAGCGCAGCGGGACCGAGGCCTTAGAAGGAAGCCAAAGAGCCCGGTTAGGAGCTGATCAGATCACACAGAGCAGTGACAGCGAGAAGACATTTAGGGAAGCCCCATTAATAGCGCAGCACTGCCACCGTGTGGTGCTCTGGGAACTGCAGGCATTAAGGAAACGAGCCGCGCGGTTCCGCTTCTTTGTGTCTCTGTGTTCGGGTTTATAATAATAACACAATGTGAACATTAGAAGAAGATGAACCAAGAAAGTCCCATTGAAGCAATGATCTGGGAAAGAAAACCCCTCATATTACATTTCACCGATTAAAGATCATTTGAATACTTGGTATAAGTACATGTTCCATGTCAGAGAGCTCTGTGCTGTATCTGTGCAAACACTAATGTTATCACATTAAATCTTTTTAATTGTCCCACTTACAAGCACTAAATAAATAATAACTTTATTAGGACGATATCGGTCTGAGGCGGGGTTTTTGAACATCGCAACGGCTTTCATAGAACCAATCAGAGTGAAGGGCGGGACCAAAGCAGCCAATCACAGCGATCTGCAGTCCATAAATACCCAGCTACAGCGGTTTTTTCTTTATGTGATTGTTAACGCATGGGCCAGCCATAATGAGATTGCACTACCACCCCTCCGGAGTATTGAAGCCACTGGAGTACAGGTAAAGACTGCAACAGGACCACTGCGACTAATTGCCACCTACTGCCCCCCTAAGGTGAAGCTACATTTGGGAGACTTGGAAGCTCTGCTGGACTCCACTGTCCCAACCATCATCGGGGGAGATCTAAATGCCAAACACCGGTGCTGGAACTCAAGGACAGCAAACTCCAGGGGACAAGCTCTTCTTGCTTACTCAAAGGAGATTGACTTTGTAGTGGCTGGCCCTACAGAACCCACCCACTACCCAGGCACTGCAAGCCACACCAGATGTCCTGGACATTGTCTTACTGAAGAACGTGAAACATTCTGTCCAGTTGGAAACCCTGGCGGAACTGACCTCAGACCACAACCCAGTTACCATTACTGTTGGCGACGAGATGGAAACCCACCAGCAAACACCCAGGTACAATTTCACCAGGGCGAACTGGAGCCTGTACAAAGAAGAGTTGAGCAACATCACAAACCCCCGCCCCTTGGACACCAACGGAGACATTGATGATGCTGTTAACACCTTTACTACCGCAGTCCAACATGCAATAGAGCACAGCGTCCCAAAACAGATGCCCAAACGCTGCTCCATCTACGACCTACCGAGTGGGATCAAGCAAGCAATTGCTGAGAAAAACAGGGCCCGACGCCAGTGGCAAAAGTTCCGCACACCTGACCTTCTGGTAAAGTGGGTGGGGGAGTGGGGGGAGTGGATGGACTGGGCGCTTCCTAAACAATATAGTAATCAGTGTGATAAGTGACACACCTTAAGTACACACAATAAACCTATCACCATATAGTGAAATAAAATAAAATAAAAAACAGTGTACAGCAGCAGCTCAACTTCCTCTGATGGGATCGTTCCTAATCCCAGGATGTGAAGTATTCTTTTCTTGGGGTTGAGGAGGAGCGCTGGATCTCGTGATATGTAAAAAAATATAAAAATATATATAGTGCAGATGGTATTTCACTGCTGCAGCAGCCTGCTTCTATCGGCGGTTCTCTCCACCACCCAACTTTATATTGGAAAATGTGAGTTTCCTGATAACCTGTGCACAATACATTTGTATAGTTCATACTATTTGCACTATTTGTGGCTTTCTTTATTTTTCATATCATCCACTTCACTGAGAGGATACAGACTCCAGTAACACAAAGGGCTCCAGTCAGAGAGAGAAGGATCTCTGACATGCAGTGATTTTATACGATTTTTGTGAGTTCATTTCTTATGTTACACATTGTTTAAAGCAGTGAAATACCATCTGCACTATATATATTTTTATATTTTTTTACATATCACGAGATCCAGCGCTCCTCCTCAACCCCAAGAAAAGAATACTTCTGGTAAAGTACAACTAACTTGCCAGACTACTGCGACAGCAAATCAGCCAACACCGGGTGGAGTGGTGGGAGGCCGCAGCAGCCAAGCTGAAGGAATCCGACAACTCTGTTTGGAGAATGACCCAACGCCTGACCGGGAAGAAAGAGCCAAATCCACCTATCCAGGGCCTGACCCACCTGGCATGTAGCAACAAGGACAAGGCAGAGGTTCTCGCTGACACACTGGAGACAACTTTTAGGCCTAACCAAGCCAGCAAAATAGCACGGGAAGTTTAGCAAGGAGTTAACAGGCATCTTACCGAGCACCTACCAGAGACCGAAGCGGAAAACCTTGAAGGATGCACCAGGACTGAGATAACGCAACTTGCAGAAAAGCTGGCAAATGGCAAAGCACCAGGAAGTGACGGAATTACCAACCTGGCCATCAAGAAGCTTCCGCCGGCAGCCATGGAATGCCTCACAGAAATCTTCAATGCATGCATGCGGCTCCAGCACTTTCCTCAATCCTGGAAGGAAGCCAAGGTCATTGTATTTCCAAAGCCTGGAAAACCACTGAGGGATCCTGCAAACTACTGTCCGATAAGCCTGCTCTCTGGACTGTCGAAACTCCTGGAGAAAGTTATTCTTACGCGCCTCCGCCACTTTGCCTCTGGTAAAAACATTCTACTAAAGGAGCAATTTGGATTCCGGAAGGACCACTCAACCAACCATCAGCTGCTGCGAGTCGTTGACATAATAAGCCATGGATTCAACATCCACAAATCAACTAGAGTTGTCTTCTTGGACGTGGCCAAAGCGTTTGACAGAGTTTGGCATGAAGGACTACTGCACAAAATGATCAACCTGAAATTCCCAAACTACCTGATTAAGCTGACTGCAAGCTACTTGCGGGAGTGCACATTCCACGTGGCTGTGCGGGAAGAGCTCTCAACAACGCGCCCCATCCGCGCAGGCGGGCCACAGGGATCAGTCCTGGGACCTTTCATGTTCAACCTCTTCATGAATGACATCCCCACAGACCTCCACAAGACTCAACTGGCACTCTACGCAGATGATGTGGCAGTCATCTCCCAGTCCTTCAGAGAGAAAGAAGTAGCTAAGAACATCCAGAAAGCACTAGACATGCTATCAACATGGTACAGCGACTGGCAAGTAGGACTGAACTCCAGCAAGACTACAGCTACACTGTTTACCAAAAAGAGGATCAAGGCACACCCGCCAATCACCCTCAACGGAGAGGCTATCAAATGGGAGCCAAACAGCTCTTACCTAGGGGTAATCCTAGATAGCAAGCTAAGCTGGAGAAACCACATTGAGAAGATCCAACAGAAGGCAACAACCAAGCTGGCAGCACTGTACCCCCTGCTGAAGACAAGGACCATGCCCATCAAGAGCAAAGTCAATGTGATCAAGGCGATCATTAGACCCACAATGACATACGCCTCCCCGGTGTGGAGTGGTTGCCACCAACGGCAAAGATCATCTCTCCAAAAATTACAGAACAAGGCGCTGCGGATTGCGTCCAACGCTCCACTTCCTACAAGAATAGCAGACCTTCATAGGGAACTGGGCATCGAGATGTTAGATGAACATCTAAAGAAGCTCAACAAAAAATTCTACAAGGAACTGGACCAGAACTCAAACCCGCTGATCAAGAAGCTTGCTGCGATCTCTGCAAACCCATTTGACTGCTACCCACGACCCATCACAGCACTGACCCTGTGAAACCAACTCAACTGTGGCAAGTAACACAGATCAAGAAGCTTCCTAAAGTGTGCGACAATACACTCAAGAAGAGAACTTGGAGTAATGAGGCTCAAGCCTCGGTATCCAATATCACCACTGACAGATTTAATCTGTCAGTAAGAACAGAACGGTCAGTTTTTTCTTTATTAGTTCCTGACCGGAGATGCGCACTGTCACAGCAGCACAGGATGGCCCGGACCAAGCAAACCGCCCGGAAATCCACCGGAGGGAAGGCTCCCCGTAAGAAGCTAGCGACCAAGGCTGCCAGAAAGAGTGCTCCGGCCACCGGCGGAGTGAAGAAGCCTCACCGTTACCGGCCCGGTACTGTGGCTCTCAGGGAGATCCGCCGCTACCAGAAGTCCACCGAGCTGCTCATCCGCAAGCTGCCCTTCCAGCGCCTGGTACGGGAGATCACCCAGGATTTCAAGACTGACCAGCGCTTCCAGAGCTCGGCTGTCATAGCTCTGCAGGAGGCCAGTGAGGCTTATCTGGTGGGGCACTTCGAGGACACCAACCTGTGCGCTATCCACGCCAAGAGGGTCACCATCATGCCCAAGGACATCCAGCTGGCCTGCAGGATCAGAGGGGAGAGAGCTTAGGCCGGCTGCACCCTGACTTCATTTACACCCGAAAAACAAAGGCTCTTTTAAGAGCCACCACATTTTCAATGAAAATTGCCTGATCAATATTAACACACGGATACTGATCTCAATATAGAGAATTAAAGAAGTGTGTTATCCTTGTACTTGATGTGTGACAATATAGATAAACGCACCTTCAATATTTGTGTATTCATTGTCACCATTTCATAATGTATATGTGTGCACATAAAGACAAACCTGTAAATGTCCCCCCTCCAATGTGCCACTGGTGATCAAACTGAAATGTTATGAAATAGCGTGTGCTTGATGCTTTCAATGTGATGTAAACACTTTTTTTTATAACAGTGATAAATAAGTTTTTCTGATGTAAACTACGTTTTTTTTATTTTAATTTTATATAAACCATGTTTGTGAATATTATGTACACACAAACAAAACCATAATGTCACCTAATATGTCAGTTTGTCTGAGAAACATTTATTCGTGCAATAGGTTAGGGACTACAAACTTACACATGCACCTTACAGTGCTCGCAGTATCAATGCATATACACTTGTGCTCTGGCAGTGTAACACAAACCCCTGCATGGGATTAGTTGGAGAAACATTCCCAGTTACACATTATGTGCACAGCTCTCTATGTGGGGTTGTGGTGGCTCTTAAAAGAGCCTTTGTGTTTGTAAGAGGCTGAAGTTGTCGGTCTCACTTCTTAGGAGCTGCCGCCCTCTTGGGCTTTGCTGCTTTGGGTTTGGCTGCCTTGGCCTTAGCTGGACTCTTAGCAGCTTTTGGCTTCGCAGCCTTTTTAGCCGCCGGGCTCTTCACAGCCTTCCTGGGCTTGGCAGCTTTAGACTTCTTCGGGCTTTTTGCTGGCTTCTTGGCGGCCGCCGGTTTCTTGACCTTTTTGGGGCTTTTCTTCACTCCCGCCGGAGCCTTTTTGGGTTTCTTGGGGGACTTGGCGGGTTTCTTTGCCACTGGCTTCTTGGGTTTCTCCGTTTCCTTTTTCTTGGCCGCCTTCTCCTTGCTCTCCAACTGCTTCTTATTCAGCTTGAACGATCCGGAGGCTCCGCTCCCTTTCAGCTGGATCAGGGTTTCCTTGCTCACCAAGCCCTTGAGAGCCAGCTTCAGGCGGCTGTTATTCTTCTCCACATCGTAGCCTCCTGCAGCCAGAGCCTTCTTCAGAGCGGACAGGGAGACCCCGCTGCGCTCCTTAGAGGCGGACACAGCTCTCACTATCAGATCGGACACGCTGGGACCGGACTTTGCTGGGCGGCTTTTCGAGGCTCCGGACGCTTTCTTCGGCTGCTTCTTCTTGGCGGCGCTTTCAGCTGGAGGAGGAGCAGGAGCGGTCTCGGCCATTGCAGCTGCAGGTAAAATATCCCAACACACTGACAGAAAGTTATACTGGGGGCGGGGTCCTGCCGGGACTTATATAGAGAGCCTGCTGCTCTGTGATTGGTTAGATATCGGAGTGAGCTTCTCTCTCATTGGGTATAATCACTAAGCCCCGCCCCTGACTCATCCTCCCGGATCACAAACACTGCTCTGACTTTGTGTTTCTGAGGCTGCAAGAAAAGGGCATTTTATCCCCTAATTATTACTCACATCCCCCCTTCTTGCATTCAATTTATAAGGAATTATATTATCTTCACTGCTGTATCATTTTTCTGCTGGGAAAGTACAAACGCAATTAGGAATAATGGGTGAAAGTTCGGCTCTGTAGCCTGGGATTTGCCAGATTTCATTCATATCTGTCTATTTCTGTCACTTTTACTTTGCTCAGACTAAATGTGCAACCTCCATCCTCATACAGTGACACTAAGGACATATTATTCTACAGTATCAGTTTAAAATAATGTGCATATAAATATATAAACATGGTCTGGGGATTCACTATATATGTACAAGTAGCACAATAATTCCTGAGCAGCGTACATTGCTATTTCATGTTGTTCCATTTCCCCGGTACTAAGCTCTGTATTATTCCATTGTCAGTTATGAATATTGGTTATTAAATGGGAGATTCGAAAAGTTTTGTATTCCATCTGTTCTGCAAATGAATAGTTTATAATGATATGTATGTAACATTATGTTTTCTAAAAACAATCATAGTAACATACACATCATGTGAATGACAGTAAATATATTTTAATAATGTAATAATCAAACAACTATTTTGTTTAAGCTTTATAATACAATTGGGAAGTGTTAAAAATATGTTTATCTGTGGGTTACAAAAAAATGTGTATGTGATATTAATGGAAGATTAGGTTATTAATCACCCTGTGTGTTACATAACTATGTAATGTCACTATTAGCACTATGTGTAGGAACTGACATATTTTGTGACCATTGTCACCAGAGACCAGAACTTTTAACATCTTTACATCAGGATCACTATCACCAGAAAATAATAATAATAATAATAATAAAAATAATAGTACGTTCTTGTATAGCGCTGCTAGTTTTATGTAGCACTTTACAGGGACATTTTGCAGACACAGTCCCTGCCCCGTGGAGCTTACAATCTATTTTGTTGGAGCCAGAGACACAGGGATATAAAGTGACTTGCCCAAGGTCACAAGTAGTTGACACTCGGAGTTGAACCAGGCTTCAAACTCACTCTCAGTGCCAGTGTGTTTTACTCAGGGTTTACTCACTGAGCCACTCCTTCTCCCGAATGACACACTAGATGAATAAACAAAAGTTTATTCTGGCAAGCCAGAAAACACACAACACACATGTGACGATAGGGGTAGCCAGCCTCACATAATAAGGTAAAGCCTGTCTGGCTTCCCCTAACACAATAGGCTTCCCCTGCAATAGGTCCCTCCGGTCAACCCCAAATATCCCGCTGGGAAGGTGCCACCAGGTCTGCGGGAAACCATTGGCTCTAGCCCAGTGAAAGCCGGACCCCGGACCTTATTTCTAGCCCTTTCCTGCTCACCATTTTTTTTCACCATGCGCCTTAATGGTCCCCAGGCCTGAGCCTGGGGTGGGCATGCTTTCCCCCGATGGGGAACAATGACAGCCCTTGTGCTTTCTTCTCCTCCCAGCACAAGACTGACTAAATGTGATACTGTGAGGATTCGCTGTTCTGCTGCTCCTGCCCCTTTAACCCTCACTTGCCCATTGGACTACCATAACACCCAAGAGTGGCAAACTGGGGTGGAACTTACGCACGGTGCGCGGGTTCTGTGCAGTTCCATTCGGTCTCTGGGCATGGAACACGTTCTTGCTCCTCCTGTCTTGATGCGCAGCGCGCATGCATGGTACACGGTCTTCCCTGTGGTCTGCGGTGTCCGCCCCTCTGACCTGCCCCCGTCCTGGCATCACCCCTATGCAGCGCGGTTACGCCCCTCACTCCGCCTCTACCTCAGCGGGTCCTGCCTCTGGTACCCGGCCCTGTCCTGATATCACTGTAATGCGGCGCAGTTGCACCCCTCCTCTATCTCCATGGGTCTCGCCTCTGGTTTCCGCCCTCATGGCGGTGCGGGTGTCGTGGCGCACAATGACAGCGTGTGACCAGGTCACCTACGGGTTTTGCGGGGGGCATGCACAAATTCTGACGCGGTAGCTATTGGCTGTGTAATAGGACACACCTGCATGATCCAGCAGCCTATCCTGTCCGCACGTCTGCTTCCTGGTTGCCTCCCATTGGTGGGAGGTCCTATAAATATGCTCTCATTGCCGAGCATAACCTCTGTTTGTGTGACGCTGCACTCATCACCTAGTTCCTGTCTGCCTGAACCCTGCTGCCTGACCCTGCATGGATACTACTCTGTGATGCTCTCCTGCACTGACCTTGGCTTTGGCAACGACTACTCTGTGATGCTCTCCTGCACTGACCCTGGATTTGGAACCACAGCAACGCCACTCTCTCCTGCACTGACCCTTGCTTGGCTCCACTACTACTCTACGCTCTACCACCCTGACCCTGGCTACGTACCCCAACAATCCGCTGCTCTATACTCCAAGATTCACAAGTACCTCACTTACCCTGTCTTCTGTTACTCTGATCCGGCCTGTTCGACTGTCCTATACTCTAGATGTGCCCTCGTGGTTGTGGTTGGCGTTCTATACAAATCCCTACCTCAGCCCCACGGTCACGCCTCGTTTGTAGTGAGCTACGGGTTACAGATACTCCCACTTGGAAGTCTCTGCAAGGGGCGGGCTCATGGACTGTACCCATCTTGGATAGGCTTACACAGGCCATGAGTCACCACCTTACTTCCTTCACTGGGGGGTCACTGGCTCATAGATTAACCTGTTAGTGCTCTGAACATAATAGGGACTTACATAATAGATACACTATGTGGGAAAGAGAGGTATTATGGGACATACCCTCTTACACTGGATAGGGGCAGTTAACACGCAGGTGGCCCAGCCAATTACACAAGGAGCACTGGCCCTCGTGGGCAACCTCCATCGGCTCTACTTCAACACCCCGGGTTTTTGACTTCTTCCCCCCTGGTTTGGTGGCCTGGGGAGGGTGAGCTACCTTAGGTCTTTTGACCGCCAGCACTGGAGTAAGGGAAAGGAAACGCTTTTCCAACTGTGGCCGTGTGGCCACTGTCACGATGGACGGATCGTATCAACAATTTTATATTTTAGGGAAATAGATTGAGCACACAAGTTGAGCAAAATAAACTGACATTTATTTCCTTAATAGACAGACACACGACAACCTTAGAATATACTTGACAAAACACTTACTGAGGAAGAGAATGGGATAGAATGTCCAGAAGTAAAACAAAGCACCAGAATATTGTCTTTTAAAATGCTGTCCTTTTGCAAGGGGCGTAAATTGCCAGCCCAATAAGTCTGTGAAAATTGCAAAGTTCTTTCTGGTCCATTGGGGTTCGTTAGATAACCCCCAGCACTAACGGGATCCTGAAGAAGAGTTATGTCCTTGGTTCTGATGTAATTAACTTGTTGCGTTAGGGAATCGTTGCTGCTGCTCTTATCCGCTTGTAGAAGCAAAGTGGAAATTTGTTCACATTGTAAAAGAGAGACGAAAGACAACGGGGATAGCTTAGGGAGCATGTATATAGGGTCGGCTAGCATATCTATAACATACCCGCCCAATCCCCTTCATGGGAACCTCCATCCCACCAATCTCCTTCTTGCCCCCAGTTTGCAGATGGGCACTACAGGGATTTCCAGTTGATACACCGCCTGTGCAACTCTGACACCTGGGCTGCTTACCATATGAGTGCTCCCCTTTTTACCTGGCTTCTCCCAGGCTAGGAGTTGGAACCAAGGTGTGAACTAGCCCAGAAGACTAACAGGATCTCCTGGTCAGCGAGCATCCCGGCTAATTCACACTTTGTGGCTCTGGGGCTTTCATCTGCAACACTTCCCTAGATCCATAGTCATTGCCCTAACAGGGAGTCTCTGAAGTTTGCAGAAGGAAGTGCCCCCAGCTCATCGGTGTAAAACATGTTGTTACTGGTTGCATTGCAAAGGCAAGTAGAAAAAGCCTCATCCTGCCTGTACATTTAAAGCTGCAGCCAGAAAGGCACTTTATCAAAAATATATGTTCTATTTGTCCTAAAGTCATCACTGGAGTTATCGGCATTCGGCCGTGCCTGGGATGTCTGCCAGCAAGTAGGCAAGCCAGGTGACAGTGCGAAGGCTCCCCTTAGACCACCACCGGGGCTAAGTAAGCCCTTTCAGCACAAGGCTGTTCAGTGGGACGGCGGCATTCACTTTCTGTAGCCCATCGCTGGGAGTTCTGGAGAGCCGGATCCTGCCTGATGTCCTTGGAGAAGCAAGGCAGGGAAGCTCAGTGTAGCAGGCGGGATGCTGATGTGGTAGTGGTTGTGGCCACTATTTGTGGGGCTAAGCACCCGGAGACCGAGACCCTAAAGACTATCTCAGAGGCGGACCTCAACCCTCCAGGGCTTTCCCCAGTTGCCATTCCTACTATGACGTATAATTGTGAGGCTCTGTTTGCCATGTTGGGTCAAGGCGCAATGGCAGACCATCACCTACAGTTAACCTAAATATTGAGAGACCTTGTCAGACCTTCTCCTGCCCTATCCCAGACCCCAAAATGAGGCCCCAGTACCTCCCTGGGGTCTGATAATTTATAAATAACATACCTCCCCACACACCACATTTTTCACCATTGTGTCCAGTATTTTTGGACAAGACACTTGGCAACCCTAGTGCTGGCAAGCCAAGTACTTCCAGAAGCTGACTCTACATGAGACACTAGCCGAGGTTGAGTCAGCCATGAGCCAGAGGGGCTGACCGAGACATTGCCGGTGAATCTGTCTCCATGAGAGCAACCTTGCTGGCTTAGGAATGTGCCACACAGGTGCTTTGACTTCTGGCCGCCAAGATGACGGACGACGGTGTGCCCCCGAGTACACAGCAAGAAAAGTGGGTACTGACCCCTGCTACTATGCCGGTTAGGAGAGCACCCCAAATTGTTGACTCTCTGCAAGTCACCAAGCCATGTGGGTCAGCCGGGTGCCGAAGATGCTGTAGCAAAGACAGCAGAGGATGCCCATGAGGGCCAGTGCTCCCGGGGAGACCAGTTAAACCATCTGCGGAAGAGTACCCCAAGACATCCCAATCAAGTATCCCCAATCTGGGGCAAAGTCCCCAAACAACAGGGATTACCGACTATGAGAGGCTAGCCCCAGCAAAGGAACCACAAGCAGTCGTGCGGTTCCAGCGGAGGACCCAGTCAGCGATCCCTACGGCTGTGTGCAGCCATCAGGCTGGAGGACTATGCAGTCCATAGAAGAACAGTTTTGCGTCCAGGGGTCCCAGGTAATCGGCAGGCGTTTGGACTGGGGGACCCCAACACTACAGCACCTCTTGAGCAACCTGATATGGTTAGTCCAGAGCATCCAATCCCAGGAACGGGGATGCGGGTGGAGCTGCCAGAGGATGCTATTTGACTGCTTTCACAGGGTGCAAATGTTGGGTAGTTACCCTGGCGGAGGTGCCTTTGGTGCTGCTGCCAGACACCGTGTTTCTTGTTCCCCAGCTTTTGGTGCCAAAGAGTGTCATGATCTGTGCAGAGACAAGGCAGGTAAGACCAGACAAAGCCCAACCAAGCAAAACCTGTGTCCCTAATTACTTGAATACCAACCCCCCCACCTTTTTCAAATCCTCTGACAGTGTGACGGAGTGTGAACGGCCAGAGCTCAGTGAGTGGTCCCCCGATATGGAGGGCATGAGACCTCAGTTGGCTGAGTCTGTCTGTTCAGTCCCCCAGACCTTATGTGTTTTTTGTACTGGGCCAGCTATGGGCAGAGAGGGGCCAGCTATTGTGTCACTGGGTGGGTAGGGAACAGAGTTTATAGGGAGCTAAGGAGATCCTGCTTATGGGGCATTAAGGGGTTGCTCACACCAGAGCCTGTCTAGTGCAAATGTTCTGTGGGTTGATGGCATCCCAGGAGGCATCAGCGTTTGACCGTGCCCGGGAAACCTGCCGTCCGGAAGGCATGGCCAGGGGACAGTGTGAGAGCTCCCAGGAGAATGCCACCGGGACTAGGTGAGCATTTCCAGTGAGAGGCTGGGAGTGGATCGGCGGTATTTGTAGTATATAACCCTCCAAAGGGAGATTGAGAGAGCCAGGCTCTGCCCAACGCCCTGGCAGTAGCAATGGGAGAAGGCTTAGTGGAGCAGGGTGATACATATCTGAAGCTCGCAGCTCCCCAGTGGGAGTGGAAGCAAAGCACGGCTGACTACCCCAATACCGTGTGCAATGGCCACCTCTGCCAGGCTTATTGTGCCCAATGTATAGGATTTTTTCTTTGTGTAACCCTTCCAGAAAAGAGCTAATCACTGATGTCTGGAAGTGGAAAACTGTATAAAGTGGGGATAGGGATGTGGTAACTACACATCAACACAAACATTTTATCATGCCGTGATGGTCTTCACCTACTGCTGACAGTCTTTACTTCAATCCTCTGCAGATGTGGGACCTGTCCTGTCAAGGCCACCCGCTTCATCGTCCGCTGACCTGGGACCTCTCCTGAAACCTGGTAAGTGAGAAGTAATGTTCCTTGATTATAAGTGTCAAATCTATGGTGTGTCTTACAATCACTGGCAGCTTACACAAGAGGAAATACGGTAATACAAATAACACATATAGTCCAGGTCCCCTCTGGACTTCCCCCTTGGTCCCCGGCCCCCTGGTTCCCCATATTAAGAGATACACCATTGCTTATAGTTTATGTTGTTGTTTCTTGTTTATTTATTGTAAGGTCCGGGGGAACAGCTCTCTCTAAAGGGGCTCCCCCCGTGACTTTACTCACCCCCGCTCCAGCTCTGCCTTCTCGCCGCTGCGGGCGGGATCTCCCTTCTCCTCCGCTTCCCGCGGCGGCTTCTGATCTTGCGCATATGCGCGCACGGCAGAGGACTTTTACGTCCTCCCTCAGGGGTAGTACCCGCCCCCAGCTGAGGCCGCGCACGCCTCTCCCGTGCGGCGCACATGCCTGATGTGCGTGCACCGCTCACAAGCTGCACATCTAGCACAGCTGTGGTGAGTTTCTCCCTACCAATCCCTATCTTTCCTGGGACCGCTCCCTCGTTACTCCCCCTCTCCCTATTGGTCCTTCCTCCTACTTATACCTTGCTCAGCCATTCATTCTTTGGCTGAGCATAGCTTTGTTTGACCTGTGTTAACCACGGTCGTGCCTGCCTCGGTTCCTGTCTCTTTGTCTCCTTAGTGATCCCTTGCGTACCGAACCGGCCTGGCTGTGGATCCGCTCTTGTCTTCTACCCTTGGTTTGTATCCTGACCTCCTGGACTCCCCGACCCCTTCACTTCGGTTTGCGGATTCCGACCTACCTCCCGGCTCTGGATCCCAGGCTCTCGGTACAACCTATCTTCTGGAACCTCCCTTCTCGTCTGGCGAGTATCTTACTTTATCTTATACTCCCAGATGGTTCCAGACGCCTATTTTCCACTTTCCAGGTGTGTCCCCGTAGCTGTGGGTGCAGTTTGTTACCCATCTCACCTCAGTTTCGGGGTCCCTCGTTGTCCGTGGTGAGCTCAGTGTAACATTATGCTCAGCCCCACAGACATGGACCCCGAAGAGGTTGAGCAACCAAGCCCCATGCAGCGACTTCTCCAGCTAGAGGCACAGCTTGCCTCCATGACACAGGAGCTCTCTAGACTCTCCTCATTGCAGTTTTCCCCAGGCTCCTCTGCCATGGCAACTGTGGCGTTTCCCTCCCCGGTTCTTCCCGTGGCTGTGGATCCTCATCTCCCGGCTCCCAACCGCTATGCAGGTGATCCCCACAAGTGCAGAGGGTTTCTTAATCAGTGCGAGATGCAATTTGAATTATCACCTTTGTGCTTCCCCACTGCTCGTTCAAAGGTGGCCTATATTATGTCTCTCTTGAATGGAAAGGCCCTAGCCTGGGCATCCCCCATCTGGGAGCGGGAGCCTACCATGACGCTTGACTATTCTCGCTTTCTTCGAGAATTCAGGCAAGTATTCGATACGCCTGGTCGTCAAATTACGGCAGATTCTTCTCTCTTCCATATTCCCCAGGGTACTCGTCCTGTCGCCGAGTATGCTTTGGACTTCCGGACTATCGCGGCGGAGACCTCCTGGAATGATGGCTCACTATCAGCAGCCTTTTGGCAGGGTCTGTCGGATGCCATCAAGGACCAGCTGGCCACTATGGAGAGACCAACCAGATTGGAGGATCTCATTGCGGTCTGCATCCGCGTGGACCAGTGGCTACGAGAGAGGAGACTTGAACGCGCTCTTCCTCGTATCAACTCCTCCCGATCTTCCAGCCGCAGTGTCGTCCATCACGTCCCCTAACCCATGGATGAGCCCGAACCTATGCAGCTCGGAGGTCATCGTCTATCCGCGTCTGAGAGACAGCGCCGACGAGATGGTGGACTGTGCCATTACTGCGGTCATCCCGGTCATCTGCTGGTAAGCTGTCCTCTGCGACCGGGAAACGCCAGGACCCAATAAGGTATGAGAGGGTCTCGTTGGGTATAATCTCTTCCCCTCTTTCTTCTTCTAAAGTACTTCCCAATCGTATAATGCTGCCTATTTCTCTGGCCTGGAATAACTCCCTGATCCCCGCCTCTGCATTTATAGATTCTGGGTCTCAGGGGAACTTTATTGATCAGAGTTTTGTCTATAGGAATGGGATTCCCTTTCGATCTAAGGCTGTTCCAGTTGGTCTGGAGGCCATAGACGGCGTCCACTCCAACCAGCCTTTATTTATCTGGAGACTTGTTCTCTATCCCTTCCCACGGAGGACGGTCACCAAGAGAAGATTATCTTGGACGTGATCCATACTCCATCGGTAGATGTAATTCTAGGTCTCCCCTGGCTGCAACTTCATAACCCACAATTAGATTGGGTTGGTAAGGAGCCCATACGATGGAGCCCCCAGTGCCTTAAGACCTGTCTTCCCCCCAAACGGACGTTAGCCGGAGTGGAATTACCCGCAGAGTATAAAACTTCCCTTCCAATGGTCTACTGGGACCTGGCGGACGTTTTTGATAAGGTCCGTTCTGAAGTGTTACCTCCCCATAGAGACTTTGACTGTCCTATTGAGCTTCTTCCCGGTGCTACCTTACCCAAGAGCCGTTCTTACCCCCTATCCATACAAGAGACCAAGGCCATGACCGAGTACATCCAGGATAATTTGAGGAAGGGTTTCATCCGCAATTCTTCATCTCCAGCTGGAGCTGGATTTTTTTTGTTATGAAAAAGGATGGTTCCTTGCGCCCCTGTATTTTTTTTTTCTTCAACTTTGAGTTTATTGAAAGAGTTTTCAGTACATACAGTATCACAGTACACATCAAGTGAATCTCTCAAACATAACATTCCAGTGCGATACCAAAGTACTCTCCTGAGTATCTATGCAGTCTGAACCTTAACATAACTCCGGTTTTGCATTATGTGGTACAATTAGGGTGCTGCGCTATGGGGGAAATAAAATAAAAGTTAGGATAGGGTGGGGGAGATTGGGGGGGGGGGGGTGATGACCCCGCGGGCGCGGTCCTCTCCAGTTTTTAGAATAAAAAATAGTATCCAGATCACGATTTGCATCATCCCTCAGCTCTTGTCGACTTAGCTCTTAGGTCTCTTATGTCCTATTGCTTCCCTGTGTGTGCCCGAGTTGCCTACTGCAATGCTCCCGTCCTTCGAGTGAAAACGCATTTTGAACTATTATTGCCAAATTGTGGTGACCTCTACCCCCGGGATATCTGTCTGTTCCAACCAGGGCGACCAGACTTTTAGATATTTATCACCAGTGTCATTAACCAAACTCGTTAATTTCTCCATCTGGCATATGTACCACATTCGATTTTGAATCTTGGGGATATTTGGGATTTCGGGTTGTTTCCACATAGCTGCGATCTCGCACTGCGTTGCCGTTGAGATATGTTCAACTAATTTATTACCAGTTTTAGAGAGCCATGGTCTATTCAGGAGGAACAGCCACGGGTCCGGGGGAATTGTGAGGTCAAAAATCCTCTGGATCCAATTTCTAATTTCTTCCCAAATTGGTGAGATACGGGGGCAAGACCACAGCATGTGCCACAGGTCGGCCGATTCTCCACACTGTTTCGAACACAGCGGGGAGTATCCTGGCATAAACCTTGATCATTTCAGTGGGGTGAGGTACCATCTCATCAATACTTTATATGCGTTTTCCTTCAAAGTCGTGCAAATAGAGCTTTTGGCTCCTGCCTCCAAAATGGCCGACCAGTCGTCTTCCTCCAGGCCTTCTCCCAGATCCGTCTCCCACTTAATTCTGTATGCTAGTTTTTGCTCCTGTTGTGTATTCCCAGAACCTACTATTTCTCCATAAATCTGCGATGTAAGTCCCCGCGTTTCTTTTTCTGTCAGACAAAGCTTTTCAAATGTAGTTAATGGCGGGTATGGCGTGTTCTTGTTAAAGTACGCCCTGAGCTGGAGGTAGCGGAAAAATTCGGAATGTGGGATGTTTTTCTCAGATCTAATTTGTTCAAATGATTTAATTTTATTTGGTATCCCCTCCAGATCTCTAAGCCGATTATATCTATTTTGTTTCCAGATTTCTTAGGTGTGTTCTGACAGTCCTGGTGCAAAGTCGGAGTTACCCCAAAGCGGGATATCAGCGAGTGTTTGGACGTTAGGGCATATTTAAATTTAGAGGCCTCCTAAATCGACAATGAGTTGATCATCGAGGAAAGTGGCCGGTCAGCCCATTTAATGGCTGTTTTAGGTAACCACAGCAGATTGTCTAACTCCAAAGGGGAGCAAACCGATGTCTCCAGATCCACCCATCTTTTCAATGCTGGTTTGATCTGCCATTGTGTGAGTTGACACAATTGCGCCGCTTTGTAATAAGATACCAGGCAAGGTACCGCTAGTCCCCCTGTCCGAATTGTCTTTCTCATAATTGTCTTGTTTACTCTCGGCTTTTTTCCTCCCCATACAAAATTGGAGATTTCAGACTGGAGTGAGAGTATTTCCTTCAGTCTCAGTGGCACTGGCAGAGTCTGAAAGAGGTATAGGATACGGGGGACGAGATTCATCTTTACGCTATGTATTCTACCAATCCAGGAGATCGTATATGGCATCCACTTTCTCAGATCCTCTTTTAGCGTTCAAATCAGTTTGGGATAATTTGCTTCGTAGAGGCATTTATAGGTTTTAGTGATATGAACTCCTAGGTATTTAATGTGTTTTGGTTGCCAATTGAAATTGAAGATCAGACTCAGTAGTTTTTCTGTTTCCTTTTGGAGGCTGATATTCAAGGCCTCTGATTTGGTTTGATTAATTTTAAAGCCAGATATCCTATTAAATTTTTCCAATAGGTCAAATAGGTTCGGCAGAGAGGTAAGGGGTTTGGAGACCATCAATAAGATGTCATCAGCATACAGGGCAACCTTGTGGGATTTCAAGTCTATATTAATCCCTGAGATATCCGGGTTGTTGTGGATCTGCGCTGCTAGTGGTTCCATACACAGGGCGAATAAAAGGGGAGATAATGGGCACCCCTGACGTGTACCACTTTTAATTTGAAATGTGTTTGATGGGAATCCCTGGTGTATGACCCTAGCAGCAGGGCCAGCGTATAACGCCATTAAAGCGCCACTCACTTTATCCCCAAAGCAAATGCCCCAAGCGTTTTTTGTAGGTAAGGCCAGTCAATCCTGTCAAAAGCTTTTCCTGCATCCAGACTCAACATCATAGCTGGTATTTTCTTATTTTTTTTCAACTTTAATTTTTTATTGGAAAGTACAAATACAGCCAATGATCCACATCCCATTATTACATTTCCAGTTTTGTCAAACACATATAGTGACGCCTTGAAGACATATCCACTTAACACTTTACAAACAAGACCAGACGAACTAGACAAGGGGACAGGGATAGAGGCTAGGGGGGGGGGGGTGCGGGGAGGGAGGTGGTAGGTTGCCATGCTCTGGAGTAGGTATGTAGGTATCTCTTGTTAATTTTTTTTAGGTATTCGCTAAGGAATTTAACTGGGACAGGTTCTTCTGGGGTTTCTCTCTTTCAATTGTTTTTCCCAATTCTATGACTACAGGGAGGTCTGCTAGTTGTGCGTCGCTAAGTCATGTTGTCTAATCTGTCCTTAAAGGAGAACTCACCTATTTTTATTAGTGCAAGATTGAGGAGGCCTCCTAGTGCAAGATTGAGGAGGCCTCCACTCCTGGGATGTCTACCTGGGTCAACTATGGGTCCCAGACTTTTTAGAAAATTTGTGCCGGAGTCATTAACTAAACTCGTTAATTGTTCCATCCGGCAGACATGCCAAATTCTATTTTTGATCTTAGGGATAATTGGTCTCTCCTGCTGTTTCCATAATGCTGCGATCTCACATCTTGTGGCAGTAGCAAAATGCGCGATTAATTTATGCGACGCATTTGACAGACCCTGGATCCGCCTGCCCAATAGGAACAGCCACGGGTCCAGGGGGATCTCCAAATCGAGAATCCGCTGAATCCAATCTCTGATTTGTTCCCAAATAGGGGCCACCTTAGTGCAAGACCACAGCATATTTTGGAGGTCTGCTGCTTCCCCACACTGTTTAGGGCAGAGAGGGGAGTAGCCTTTTACAAATTTCGCTAAGCGCGTCGGAGTGTAATACCACCTCATAAGGACTTTATATGCGTTCTCCTTTAATGTGGTGCAGATTGAGCTTTTTGCCGCCGCCTGAATAATTCTGTCCCATTCGTCGTCCTCTAAAGTCTCTCCTAGGTCTGACTCCCAGTGTCTCATGTAACTCAGTCTATTGTCAATGGGCGACTTCTGGCAGATCACTTCCCTGTACATTCTAGACGTGAGTCCCCTTGTGTCCGTATCTCTGGAACACAGCTGCTCAAATGGTATTTTCTTATTATTGGCTATCTCTAGCAGATCAATGATTCGTCGGGTGTTGTCCGCAGCTTGTCTACCCTTAATAAAGCCGACTTGATCTGGATGTATGTCTGGGCAGGATGTGACTCAATCTAGTGGCTATTAGTTTGGCATATATTTTAACATCAGTATTAATGAGGAAGATTGGGCGATAACTTTTGCAATCTTGCCGATCTTTTCCTTCTTTATAAATCACTGAGATAGACGCTTGGAGCATCTGCTCCGGGATCGGGGCTCCTGCCAATACGGCATTAAACATTCGGAGCAGCCATGGGGCTAGGTTCTTAATGAACTTCTTATAATACAGCCCTGTGTAGCCATCAGGGCCTGGGGCCTTAGAAGGCTTGAGGTCAGTTATGACTTGGGAAAGTTCCTCTATCGTGAACTCCGCTTCCAACACCCCTCTGTCCACCTCATCTAGCCCCGTCAGTTTGGCGCTTGCCAGAAAATCTTCTGCGGCCCTTGTGGTTTTGATATTATGTGCCACTTTCTCTCCATTATATAAGTTTTCGTAGAAAGATTTGAATTCTTCCTCTATGTTTTTCGGATTTGATGTAGAGGCTCCAGTTTTTAAGCGAATCGCCTGTATGTTATAATTTGAGTGTTTGGTTTGTAATTTGCGCGCTAGCATAGTATCTGGCCTGTTTGCCTTTTCATAGTATTTCCTCTTTGACCAACTCAATGATTTGTCTGCCTGCGAGGTCAGCAGAAGATTAAGTTCAATGTTGGTGTTCTTTATTTCAGTATATGTCTGCGGGTCAGATCATTTTTTATGCCTTGCTGTGAGGGCATGCAGTTTATTTTGGAGCGTTACCAATTTGGTGTTTCTCTCTCGTTTTCTGCGAGCTGCTATACCAATTAATGTGCCCCTTATGGTTGCCTTATGGGCTTCCCAAAGGGTAAAATATGATTTTACTGAACCATGATTTATCTTAAAGAATTGGTTGATTTCCTCCCTCACTGCTCCGCAGATATCTGGAGTTTTTAACAGTGACTCATTAAGCTTCCAATTTGCACCAGGTCTATCAGAATGAATTTGAGTGCACCGTAGCTCTATAGGTGCATGGTCAGCCCATGAAATATCATGTATCCTTGTAGAGGAGACCAAGGGGACCAGTCTACTAGAGATGAAGAAATAGTCAATTCTACTATATGCATCATGAGGATGGAAATAGAAGGTGTAATTTCTCTCTGTGGGATATAACTCCCTCCAGATATCAGTCAGCTGATTTTTCTTAAGTCCCTTCTTTAGAGCCTCCAGAGCCCTTCGCTGCCCACTCCTAGGTGTGCCTGACCTATCTAGGTTTGGGTTCATCGTGAGATTAAAGTCACCTTCTAGGATAATGTTGCCTTTGGCTACTTGGGACAGTTTTTGGAAGAAATCTCTGAAGAAATCATGACTTTGCTCACAAGGAGCATATAGCGTCGCCAGGGTTATCGGTTGTTCGTGGATAATTCCCACGACAATCAGGAATCTGCCTGCACTATCCCTCCTGAGTGTCTGCATTGTAAAGGGTACACTATTATGAAAGAGGATCCCTACCCCTCTCTTTTTCTCTGTGGCAGACGCTAGGTAGAATTGTTTGTAGTGGTTATCTAAATATTTAGGGGAGCTACTGGTACTGAAGTGGGTTTCCTGTAAGAGGAGCATGTCTGCTTTTTTCCTTTTGTAATCTATGAATGCGGCCTTCCTTTTTAT